>NC_069502.1:784896047-785011047 GCF_027579735.1 Bombina bombina | reverse complement strand
GCAGGACAATGCTCCATCACACGCGTCCATGTACTCCACAGCGGGGCTGGCAAGAAAGGGTATAAAAGAAGAAAATCTAATGACATGGCCTCCTTGTTCACCTGATCTGAACCCCATTGAGAACCTGTGGTCCATCATCAAATGTGAGATTTACAAGGAGGGAAAACAGTACAACTCTCTGAACAGTGTCTGGGAGGCTGTGGTTGCTGCTGCACGCAATGTTGATGGTGAACAGATCAAAACACTGACAGAATCCATGGATGGCAGGCTTTTGAGTGTCCTTGCAAAGAAAGGTGGCTATATTGGTCACTGATTTGTTTTTGTTTTGTTTTTGAATGTCAGAAATGTATATTTGTGAATGTTGAGATGTTATATTGGTTTCACTGGTAAAAATAAATAATTGAAATGGGTATATATTTGTTTTTTGTTAAGTTGCCTAATAATTATGCACAGTAATAGTCACCTGCACACACAGATATCCCCCTAAAATAGCTAAAACTAAAAACAAACTAAAAACTACTTCCAAAAATATTCAGCTTTGATATTAATTAGTTTTTTGGGTTCATTGAGAACATGGTTGTTGTTCAATAATAAAATTAATCCTCAAAAATACAACTTGCCTAATAATTCTGCACTCCCTGTATATATATATATATATATATATATATATATATATATATATATTTATATTAAATTTTATCTAAGTATGTGAGCTTCACATACATACATTTATCTGGATATTTCATCATAGCTGCAGTACAAATTTTTTTATTGTTATAATTTAACTTTTTGCATATTACAACTAAATTGAGTTATATAGTTGTTTTTATTTTTTTAAATATTGATGTGTACACATATATAAAATACAATTTGTGATTACCTTGTTGTGATCATGTAGAGCAATTTTATATAAATAACTTTTGTTATAGCACTTCAACAGATTTCCCAATGATGTTAGCATTACTGTGCTCAAATGTTGTCCTTAAATAAAATGCAGTCAGTGGGCAACATTTTCTAAAATGGAATCTTTCATGCAAAGATATATAAGGTTTAATGAATCAGGATACAAAAACAGGTTATGGCTGTGTGTACAAGTGAACTATACTATAGGAAGGGAGGAAGAGGGAGCATACAATGGCCTAGATTCATTAAACCACATTCACAAAACAAATGTCTTGAGGGAAAAAAATATTTTTGCAACATCACAGCTAAACAAATATGCAATTCAAAGAGATGTATTCTCATCCCTCATATACACAAGCTTTGAGTGACTATTATAATGAATGGGGCAGCATCTATCTCATAATTGTTAATATCTCAGCACATAGGACGATAAACAACTCTACCATATGCAACAAAACAGAAAAAAAAAGAAAAAGAAAAAAACTGCAACACCTTGTCAGATTTGCAACAGCAACATGACATTCATAACGAGAGTCATGAATTGGCGTTAGTAAAGGAAAATATTCCATACCAAATCCTGAGCACCCTAGAACTCTCAGGGTTAACTGCTCATTTGTGTCTCACAGACACCTTTCATTCCATCTGGTGAGACAACAGCTCTTGTTATATGTATGCAATATCATGTATTGAGCACCTCACTCAACTATACAGGGAGTGCAGAATTATTAGGCAAGTTGTATTTTTGAGGATTAATTTTATTATTGAACAACAACCATGTTCTCAATGAACCCAAAAAACTCATTAATATCAAAGCTGAATAGTTTTGGAAGTAGTTTTTAGTTTGTTTTTAGTTATAGCTATTTTAGGGGGATATCTGTGTGTGCAGGTGACTATTACTGTGCATAATTATTAGGCAACTTAACAAAAAACAAATATATACCCATTTCAATTATTTATTTTTACCAGTGAAACCAATATAACATCTCAACATTCACAAATATACATTTCTGACATTCAAAAACAAAACAAAAACAAATCAGTGACCAATATAGCCACCTTTCTTTGCAAGGACACTCAAAAGCCTGCCATCCATGGATTCTGTCAGTGTTTTGATCTGTTCACCATCAACATTGCGTGCAGCAGCAACCACAGCCTCCCAGACACTGTTCAGAGAGGTGTACTGTTTTCCCTCCTTGTAAATCTCACATTTGATGATGGACCACAGGTTCTCAATGGGGTTCAGATCAGGTGAACAAGGAGGCCATGTCATTAGATTTTCTTCTTTTATACCCTTTCTTGCCAGCCCCGCTGTGGAGTACATGGACGCGTGTGATGGAGCATTGTCCTGCATGAAAATCATGTTTTTCTTGAAGGATGCAGACTTCTTCCTGTACCACTGCTTGAAGAAGGTGTCTTCCAGAAACTGGCAGTAGGACTGGGAGTTGAGCTTGACTCCATCCTCAACCCGAAAAGGCCCCACAAGCTCATCTTTGATGATACCAGCCCAAACCAGTACTCCACCTCCACCTTGCTGGCGTCTGAGTCGGACTGGAGCTCTCTGCCCTTTACCAATCCAGCCACGGGCCCATCCATCTAGCCCATCAAGACTCACTCTCATTTCATCAGTCCATAAAACCTTAGAAAAATCAGTCTTGAGATATTTCTTGGCCCAGTCTTGACGTTTCAGCTTGTGTGTCTTGTTCAGTGGTGATTGTCTTTCAGCCTTTCTTACCTTGGCCATGTCTCTGAGTATTGCACACCTTGTGCTTTTGGGCACTCCAGTGATGTTGCAGCTCTGAAATATGGCCAAACTGGTGGCAAGTGGCATCTTGGCAGCTGCACGCTTGACTTTTCTCAGTTCATGGGCAGTTATTTTGTGCCTTGGTTTTTCCACACGCTTCTTGCGACCCTGTTGACTATTTTGAATGAAACGCTTGATTTTAAGAGTGCTGCATCCCTCTGCAAGATATCTCACTATTTTTGACTTTTCTGAGCCTGTCCTTCTTTTTTTTCTGAGCCAAGTCCTTCTTTTGACCCATTTTGCCAAAGGAAAGGAAGTTGCCTAATAATTATGCACACCTGATATAGGGTGTTGATGTCATTAGACCACACCCCTTCTCATTAGAGAGATGCACATCACCTAATATGCTTAATTGGTAGTAGGCTTTCGAGCCTATACAGCTTGGAGTAAGACAACATGCATAAAGAGGATGATGTGGTCAAAATACTCATTTGCCTAATAATTCTGCACTCCCTGTAGTTGTTAAATGGCCCACTCATGAATATGTGGAAAATATAGGTGAAGTAATGCTCAATGAATACAGAACATGATCTTCACATTCACAGAAATGCTCTTTGGCATTATCTATTATTCTAGGTAATTGTCTTCAGTCTACAGTGCAGGCATTACAGCTTCTTCTAAACCGCCCAATGGCATCAGTTTAAACATTTTTGCTGGATCAGAGTGGTGGCTGGTGCTATTTTCAGCAGAGTAACATTACTATTAAAAATAAGAATATTACCAGACTCCAGAAGTGTTGTATGGACACTATGGCCCATATTTATCAAGGTCTGTCGGACCTGATCCGACAGTGCGGATCAGGTCTGACAGACGCTCGCCGTATTCAGCATTGCACCAGCAGCTCACAAGAGCTGCTGCTGCAATGCCGCCCCCTGCAGTCTCGTGGCCAATGGGCCGCCAGCAGGTGGGTGTCAATCAACCCGATCGTACTCGATCGGGTTGATTTCCGACGATGTCTGTCCGCCTGCTAAGAGCAGGCGGACAGGTTATGGAGCAGCGTTCTTTGTGACCGCTGCTTCATAACTGCTGTTTCTGGCAAGCCTGCAGGCTCGCCAGAAACACTGGGCATCAAGCTCCATTCGGAGCTTGATAAATATGCCCCAATATCACAGTAAGTAAGTAGGATGAATCTTAGCTAAATCTAATTTTTACTGGCCCTTTAAGTGGATTAATACCTCATTGAAATATGAATGGAACATGATAATCTTAATGATATTTGCAAAGAAGACTTGGGGGTCGATTTATAAAGCAGCGGATGCTGCTTCCAACCCCCTTTCGTTTCAGGACCGCCTGAAACGGAAGTTAAGAAGCAGCGCCGGTGAGCAGGAGGCGTCATTGTACAAGTATTTCCCTAGAAATGCTTGTGCAATGTTAAATGCCGACAGCTTATGCTTTTGGCATTTAGTGAAGTCAAGCGGACATGATTCGCTACAGCGAATCATGTCCGCTCGACCAATGTTAAATCTACCCCTTACGCTTTAATGTCCTCTGGTCACAGTTAGTTATTAATAAATCCGACACTGACCTGCACTTATTCCTCAATGTTCTCTTAAAGTTTGTACTGTAAATGGACATAAGACATAAACAATATATTGCAACAGATCTACATACAAAATACATGTTATAAATAAAATTATTTAAGCTGTCATTTTAGAGATGTGTTTTCAAAAGCAGAACAATCACAATGGAACTGTTAACACTAATCTCATACCAATCTCAACTAAATGGACACATTTGCCTAGATTTAGAGTTTTGCGGCCAAAGGGGTGCGTTAGCTACGCGTGCTTTTTTCTGGCCGCACCTTTTAAATACTGCTGGTATTTAGAGTTCACAGAAGGGCTGCGTTAGGCTCCAAAAAAGGAGCGTATAGCATATTTACCGCGACTGCAACTCTCGATACCAGCGGTGCTTACGGACGCGGCCAGCTTCAAAAACGTGATTCCCCCATAGGAAACAATGGGGCAGTTTGAGCTGAAAAAAAACCTAACACCTGCAAAAAAGCAGCGTTCAGCTCCTAACGCGGCCCCATTGTTTACTATGGGGAAACACTTCCTATGTCTGCACCTAACACCCTAACATGTACCCCGAGTCTAAACACCCCTAACCTTACACTTATTAACCCCTATTCTGCCGCCGCCGCTATCGCTGACCCCTGCATTTTATTATTAACCCCTAATCTGCCGCTCCGTACACCGCCGCAACCTACATTATCCCTATGTACCCCTAATCTGCTGCCCCTAACACCGCCGACCCCTATATTATATTTATTACCCCCTAATCTGCCCCCCACAACGTCGCCGCCAGCTACCTATAATAATTAACCCCTAATCTGCCGACCGCATCTCAACGCTACTATAATAAAGTTATTAACCCCTAATTCGCCTCACTCCCGCCTCAAAAACCCTATAAGAAATAGTATTAACCCCTAATCTGCCCTCCCTAACATCGCCGACACCTAACTTCAATTATTAACCCCTAATCTGCCGACCGGAGCTCGCCGCTACTATAATAAATGTATTAACCCCTAAAGCTAAGTCTAAACCTAACACTAACACCCCCCTAAATTAAATATAATTTAAATCTAACGAAATAAATTAACTCTTATTAAATAAATTATTCCTATTTACAGCTAAATACTTACCTGTAAAATAAACCCTAATATAGCTACAATATAAATTATAATTATATTCTAGCTATTTTAGGATTAATATTTATTTTACAGGCAACTTTGTATTTATTTTAACCAGGTACAATAGCTATTAAATAGTTAAGAACTATTTAATAGCTAAAATAGTTAAAATAATTACAAAATGACCTGTAAAATAAATCCTAACCTAAGTTACAATTAAACCTAACACTACACTATCAATAAATTAATTAAATAAAATACCTACAATTACCTACAATTACACCTAACACTACACTATCAATAAATTAATTACATACAAATACCTACAAATAACTACAATTAAATAAACTAACTAAAGTACAAAAAATAAAAAAGAACTAAGTTACAAAAAATAAAAAAATATTTACAAACATTAGAAAAATATTACAATTTTAAACTAATTACACCTACTCTAAGCCCCCTAATAAAATAACAAAGACCCCCAAAATAAAAAAATGCCCTACCCTATTCTAAATTAAAAAAGTTCAAAGCTCTTTTACTTTACCAGCCCTGAAAAGGGCCATTTGCGGGGCATGCCCCAAATAATTCAGCTCTTTTGCCTGTAAAAAAAAAACATACAATACCCCCCCCCCAACATTACAACCCACCACCCACATACCCCTAATCTAACCCAAACCCCCCTTAAATAAACCTAAGACTAAGCCCCTGAAGATCTTCCTACCTTATCTTCACCATACCAGGTTCACCGATCCGTCCTCCGAAGTCTTGATCCAAGCCTCCGAAATCTTCATCCAAGCCCAAGCGGGGGCTGGCGATCCATAATCCGGCTGAAGTCTATCAAGCGGCGGCTGAAGAGGTCCAGAAGAGGCTCCAAAGTCTTCATCCTATCCGGGAAGAAGAGGAGATCCGGACCGGCAACCATCTTGATCCAAGCGGCATCTTCTATCTTCATCCGATGACGAACGGCTCCATCTTGGAGACCTCCGACGCGGATCCATCCTCTTCTTTCGACGTCCAACTGAAGAATGAAGGTTCCTTTAAGGGACGTCATCCAAGATGGCGTCCCTTGAATTCCGATTGGCTGATAGGATTCTATCAGCCAATCGGAAATAAGGTAGGAAAATTCTGATTGGCTGATGGAATCAGCCAATCAGATTCAAGTTCAATCCGATTGGCTGATTGGATCAGCCAATCAGATTGAGCTCGCATTCTATTGGCTGATCAGAACAGCCAATAGAATGCAAGCTCAATCTGATTGGCTGATCCAATCAGCCAATCGGATTGAACTTGAATCTGATTGGCTGATTCCATCAGCCAATCAGAATTTTCCTACCTTAATTCCGATTGTTCCGATCAGCCAATAGAATGCGAGCTCAATCTGATTGGCTGATCCAATCAGCCAATCGGATTGAACTTGAATCTGATTGGCTGATTCCATCAGCCAATCAGAATTTTCCTACCTTAATTCCGATTGGCTGATAGAATCCTATCAGCCAATCGGAATTCGAGAGACGCCATCTTGGATGACGTCCCTTAAAGGAACCTTCATTCTTCAGTTGGACGTCGGAAGAAGAGGATGGATCCGCGTCGGAGGTCTTCAAGATGGAGCCGTTCGTCATCGGATGAAGATAGAAGATGCTGCTTGGATCAAGATGGTTGCCGGTCCGGATCTCCTCTTCTTCCCGGATAGGATGAAGACTTTGGAGCCTCTTCTGGACCTCTTCAGCCGCCGCTTGATAGAAGACTTCAGCCGGATTATGGATTGCCAGCCCCCGCTTGGGCTTGGATGAAGATTTCGGAGGCTTGGATCAAGACTTCGGAGGACGGATCGGTGAACCTGGTATGGTGAAGATAAGGTAGGAAGATCTTCAGGGGCTTAGTGTTAGGTTTATTTAAGGGGGGTTTGGGTTAGATTAGGGGTATGTGGGTGGTGGGTCGTAATGTTGGGGGGGGGTATTGTATGTTTTTTTTTTACAGGCAAAAGAGCTGAATTATTTGGGGCATGCCCCGCAAATGGGCCTTTTCAGGGCTGGTAAGGTAAAAGAGCTTTGAACTTTTTTAATTTAGAATAGGGTAGGGCATTTTTTTATTTTGGGGGTCTTTGTTATTTTATTAGGGGGCTTAGAGTAGGTGTAATTAGTTTAAAATTGTTGTAATATTTTTCTAATGTTTGTAAATATTTTTTTATTTTTTGTAACTTAGTTCTTTTTTATTTTTTGTACTTTAGTTAGTTTATTTAATTGTAGTTATTTGTAGGTATTGTATTTAATTAATTTATTGATAGTGTAGTGTTAGGTTTAATTGTAACTTAGGTTAGGATTTATTTTACAGGTAATATTGTAATTATTTTAACTATTTTAGCTATTAAATAGTTCTTAACTATTTAATAGCTATTGTACCTGGTTAAAATAAATACAAAGTTGCCTGTAAAATAAATATTAATCCTAAAATAGCTACAATGTAATTATAATTTATATTGTAGCTATATTAGGGTTTATTTTACAGGTAAGTATTTAGTTTAAAATAGGAATAATTTATTTAATAATAGTTAATTTATTTCGTTAGATTTAAATTATAAAAATTTAACTTAGGGGGGTGTTAGTGTTAGGGTTAGACTTAGCTTTAGGGGTTAATACATTTATTATAGTAGCGGTGAGGTGCGGTCAGCAGATTAGGGGTTAATTATTGTAGGTAGCTGGCGGCGACGTTGTGGGGGGCAGATTAGGGGTTAATAAATATAATATAGGGGTCGGCGGTGTTAGGGGCAGCAGATTAGGCGTACATAAGGATAACGTAGGTGGCGGCGCTTTGCGGTCGGCAGATTAGGGGTTAATTATTGTAGGTAGCTGGCGGCGACGTTGTGGGGGGCAGGTTAGGGGTTAATAAATATAATATAGGGGTCGGCGGTGTTAGGGGCAGCAGATTAGGGGTACATAAGGATAACGTAGGTGGTGGCGCTTTGCGGTCGGCAGATTAGGGGTTAATTATTGTAGGTAGCTGGCGGCGACGTTGTGGGGGGCAGATTAGGGGTTAATAAATATAATATAGGGGTCGGCGGTGTTAGGGGCAGCAGATTAGGGGTACATAAGTATAACGTAGGTGGCGGTCGGCAGATTAGGGGTTAAAAAAATTTAATCGAGTGGCGGCGATGTGGGGGGGCCTCGGTTTAGGGGTACATAGGTAGTTTATGGGTGTTAGTGTACTGTAGAGCACAGTAGTTAAGAGCTTTATGAACCGGCGTTAGCCCAAAAAGCTCTTAACTCCTGGTTTTTTTTCTGCGGCTGGAGTTTTGTCGTTAGATTTCTAACGCTCACTTCAGCCAAGACTCTAAATACCAGCGTTAGAAAGATCCCATTGAAAAGATAGGATACGCAAATGGCGTAGGGGGATCTGCAGTATGGAAAAGTCGCGGCTGGAAAGTGAGCGTTAGACCCTTTCCTGACTGACTCCAAATACCGGCGGTAGCCCAAAACCAGCGTTAGGAGCCTCTAACGCTGGTTTTGACAGCTACCGCCAAACTCTAAATCTAGGCCATTGAATTCAACAGCACTTGATAAATGTTCAATATCAACAGAATACGATCGGGTTGATTGACACCCCCCAGCTGGCGGCCTATTGGCCGCGAGTCTGCAGCGAGGTCTGTCGGACCTGATCTGCACTGTCGGATCAGGTCCGACAGACCTTGATAACTAGAGGCCACAGTCTCTACAATTTGTCAGAGTTAAGGAGCTGATAAACTGACAAACCTGACCTATGCTCTCCAAGTAAGCAGCGCATAATTTTCTCTAACTAGGCCATACTTGACTTATCGGCAGAAATATGCGTGGCTGAGGATCCTGCACAAAATCCCCCCCCCAGGTTTCTGGGTTACAAAGTACGCAGATACTTTTGGCACATCAAAAATCCTATCAAGATTAATTTTTTTTGGGGGGAACCTTAGACAGTGTTTTTACTGAAGCATTGCAAGTATCGCTGTCTTTTTCTAAAATGGCGGCCCTAGATGTATGGGAACATTGCACGCAAGATATCCTGGACAACTATATATGTGAATTGACATGGGATCTGCACGAACTTTTAAGACCATTGCCCCGGAGTGCACCACCGAGGGGAGACCTGAGTCAAATAGTCCCTCAGGAGAGCAGGAGAGACACTGGTACTGGAGATCGGATGATCATAGCCGACCATGTCCCACATGGGACAGTGAGACGGGCTCGTTATTTACCATGGCAGGTGATGAACATCCGGCTTTCACTGGCAAGGATGTGATTTTAGATACCGAGGATCAGTCACTGTGCAGTTTGATGAGGTTCCCGGACGTTTTTTGGTTACGGTTTATTCAAGCCTTTTCTATACCTGGCAAGAGATTGTAGGATATAGGGAGGTTGTGCAGGCTTTCAGTTGTGAGATATTTTCACCTACATGTGGCAGTCTACCTCTTCTTTATCTAAATGGGGACACTGATACAAAGAATTTGGAGTGGACACTTCAATCTGGTGGCAAGTACATACTTCAGTATTCAACCCATAGAAGTGGGAAAAGAGGGACATTGTTATTCAAGTTTTTTACAAGGGGACTCATTCAGTCATGCAGGCGAGTTTATTCAGAAATCTACTGCGGCCCTGTATATTCTGCACACCTTAACATTGCCCTGAGAACCGGTGTGGGCTAGTCATCAACATATATATATATGATGTACGGTGATGAGCAGGGGGCTCTTCACAGCTCTCAATGTACCGGAACGTTTGCAACCACACAGACTCTTTATTATGTTTTTGGGGACTAAGTTTGTACTAGACTTGAATTTATCTATCATCTTATAATATAGATTAAGCAGTTGTGCATTTATGTTTGTCTACCCAGATATCATTAAGATGTGTGTTTTTTTGTTTTTTTTTTCTCTCCAGTTAATGCTAGTTATACGGTATGTTTAAAGTTGAGGCAGCACACTTTGCTCCCATATTTTTATGTGTTAACAGTGCATAGTCTCATTTAGTTAGACGTAATAGGTTTCGATTGTTCTCATAGATGTCTTTTGTATATACAGGTAGCCCTCAGTTTACGCCGGGGTTAGGTTCCAGAAGGAATGGTTGTAAATCGAAACCGTTGTAAATTGAAACCCAGTGTATAATGTAAGTCAATGGGAAGTGAGGGAGATAGGTTCCAGGCCCCTCTCAAAATTGTCATAAGTAACACCTAATACATTATTTTTAAAGCTTTGAAATGAAGACTTTAAATGATAAACAGCATTATAAACCTAATAAAATAATCACACAACACAGAATATATAATTAAACTAAGTTAAATGAACAAAAACATTTGCTAAACAGCATTATAAACCTAATACAATAATCACACAACACAGACTTCACTTTTCTGCAAACAGTTCTTTCTATGCATTTCAATCTGGACTGATTTGCAGACAGGAATATCTTGTTCCTTTGAAATCTGCTCGATAGCTCAGGACTGGTTAAACTGATTAATTTCAGCTTGCTTGGCTTTGCTGCAACACAAGCGGACAGCTACACCTACTGGCTATTTTAATAAATGCACTGTTTCTCAATGCTTTTCAATAGCAGTCACATGACTGGAAAAAAAGGTTGTTATTCTGAAACGGTGTAAATAGAACCGTTGTAAAACGAGGGCCACCTGTACTCCCGAAGGGGAGATTAGCTGCTAACAATATTTGTTTTTGTTTGGATTTTCTATATGTGTGTATAGGGGCTTATGAGTGTGATATCAGATAGGTAGTAATCATCCTTCCGCTCACGATGTGGTAATGGTTTAGTCTGCGCTATTTTATAATTCTTAAGAGATGAAAATTTTACGCAACATTACTGGCTAAGGTTTCGAACCCAAGCTCCTTTTAGGTATTTATTTTAATTACTTAGCCACACTATCACCCTAACCAGCCATCTTCACCCTATATATCTTTTTACCTGTAATGTCGGCAGTCTAGCTTTCATGTTGAATCACACACAGCTTATCCTAATGTTAGCTAACTTGAGATGATTCTTTTTCACAATCCTTATATAACATTACCTTTCTATTCATATGTTCTACGCTGTGGAGTAAAATTTTCCCCCTTATATTTTATTCTCTTACCATCTACCCTCGGTATTAGTGTTAAAAATATGGTTCTAGTTCATATGGAGTCTTTGTAGCTTATTGTTATAATGCTTCCTAACTTATCATGCCTCCCTATTGTTATATCCCATATCATGCGCTTTATAGAGTTATATAATACTTACATCATATACTAAAAGTAAGCGAGTACCATTTCTTCCCCCATCTCATATTACTTTTGCATATAAAAATCCCCCCCACAGAAAACTATAAAAACCTGAGGTATTCTAGCTGAGACCCAAGAGAGGTCTCCATGTTTCAGATTACCTTCTTCTACTTATACCCACTTTTAAGCATTTGAGGTCCAAGAGTGACCTATTGAGTCCTGTTTGGAAGGTTTTGCAAAGTACAGGCAACAGGTATCAATGCTGTTAAAGGGACATTAAACACTTTTAGATGGTAATATAAAATGATAAATTGTATATATAAAACAACTCTGCAATATACTTTCATTATTTATTTTGTCCTCTTTGCCTGTAATTCCATTCTGAAATTGTGAGCTTTTCAGTTCCTGTTAGAAATGGAAGTGAAGAACACTGTTAAATCCAGCACAACCATTGGCTGCACACTCTAGTGACCTATTTATAACGGTCCCTAATTGGCCACAGCAGAGAAGGTAACACAAGTTACAACATGGCAGCTCCCAGTGTTTTATAGACACTAAAACTTTACACTTATTTTGTCACTTTTTAAACAACTAATGAAACTTTAAAAAATACATCTACATGTTACTCATGGACTAAACTTTTCTTTGAATGCATCATTCTATCTAGCATGTATTTAGTGTTTAATGTCCCTTTAAGTATACTTTTACTGAGCCACAAAATACAGTGTGAACATATTGTTCTTGTTATGCTAAATTATGAAATATGTTATGTGTATGGTGCTATATGGTAATATTCTCTACATAACTGTATATATATTGTTTGCCTGATTTAAGTACCTCAATAAAATAAAAAATAAAAAAAAATATAAGAAACATAAGAGAAAAAAAAAAAGTGCTGCAGATAAACAAAGAAAATGGCTGATTGTGATTATATTACATGCTGATAGTTCGCCAAGACAGAAGTGAAAGTTACTTTCTGCACTTTTTTGCTTCTAAGGCAAATTATCTTTTTGGACTTAGAATTAAATATATATATATATACAGTATACACATCTTAGTGTAATACCTAGTAATACCTCCTACGGCTTTATTGGTGGATGGGAACATGCCTTCAAACAAAAAATAAAAAGAGCAAATGATGTAAACCTGCAAATACTTCAAATCAAATGGCTGGTTTAAGTAATTTGCGGCTATTTGGCATTACTAGTGAGAATGTGACAAACCAAACAAAAGCAAAATCACTATAAATACAAAGGTCTCGATTAAGTGAAGAGAAAATATTACAGCTGTAGTGCGTTAATATCACTTGAGTACAATCTGTACTGATTCCATGTTTTCATTTATTTAACAATTTCAAAGTTATTTTTTATAATTTGAGCAATGGTCTAGTGAACTCTATTATCTGTGTGTTAGTTCTGACACGTTAAATCCGTCACATAATGACATCTATGAGGGCATGCTGTAAAATTCATATCAGGATCCTTTAAAAAAAACTACTCGTAGAGAAACGTACATCGTATTGCCAGTGAATGCATCACTGGGAAGGGGAGTTCCGTCTTTAAAGATTTTATAGGGACACAATCTCTATCAGGGACTTACTATGCTGGTCCTGGTATTCCCTTATATACAAGTAAGCTTCTGTGTTTAAGGCAACCATGAGTGGCATACATTTTACGTTCTTTGTATGTGGAATAAACGTTCTTCCTCAATACCAAGATCCTGAAGCTCCTTTTCTGTGTTTGAACCAGCTAAGGATTATTAGAAATGTGCAATAAAAAAAAAACCGAATATTCAAATGAAGGCACCATTTTTCAGTATTTGTTTCCATTAAATTACTTTTAAAGGCTTAATACTTACCTTAATGCGCCCTGGAGATGTCACGCTGCATTGCTCTAGCCGTTGCTAGGGGTGCAGCGTCTCCTTCCTTGCTCGTTGCCTAGGGCTGTGTCGGATCTGGATGAGTGCAGTGCTGACATCATCGCCGCACGCTACTCTCTCTCTCTGATGCCAGTCACGCTGTGGCGCGAATCCTGCGCCTATTTAAGTGATCTTAGTACGATCTATCACTGCCCAAGTATAGGTGTTACTTTATGTGCTCTTGGGTGTGATAGATCGTACTATTTTTACTGTCTTTTTGATTATTGCTGCTGAACTCTGCCTGTCTGACTACTCTGCCTCTTAACCCCTAACTCCTGGATTGATATACTGCTGCTGAACCCTGCCTGTCTGACTGCTCTGCTTATTAAACCCTGTTGTCTGGATTGCCTCTTTGTTGCTGAATCCTGCCTGTCTGACCATTTTAGTGGTGTGCCCTTGGACTATTTTACTGTTGCCAAATCCTGCCTGCCCGACCATTCTAGTGGTGTGCCCTTGGACTGCTTTACTGTTGCCAAATCCTGCCTGCCTGACCATTCTACTGGTTTGCCCTTGGACCGCTCTGCCGTTGCCACTGGGGACTGCCCTGCCTGTGGTGAGTGCCACTTTCCCTGCTCTGGGATAGTCCCTATCTTTCCGGTACGATGCCGGGATAACAAGACTACTGGCCGAGTTCGGTCTGATAGAGGAATATCCCAAGAGCATTACAGGAGAGCGCACTATCCCGATCCTCTTCTTCCCAGGTGCAGACCCAATATTATCTAACATGCTAACAATGCAGAGAACTGATTGCAGAAAAATGCAAGTAAAAAATGTTTTTGTTCGTTAAACTTAGTTTGATGATGATGCAGTCTGTTGTGTGATTATTTAATTAGGTGCTGTTAGCAAATGTTTTTATTCATTAAACTTAGTTTGATGATGATACAATCTATATTATTAGGTTTATAATGCTGTTTAAAATTTAAAGTCTTCATTTCAAAGCTTTAAAAACAATGTATTAGGTGTTACTTATGACAATTTTGAGAGGGGCCTGGAACCAAACTCCCTCACTTCCCATTGACTTACATTATAAACTGAGGGCTACCTATATATATATATATATATATATATATATATATATATATATCCTTTTAATTCTGCCACAAACCTTTTTTAACAATAAACCTTTGTTTACCATGTATTGAGTCGAAATGTAACTTATTAACTTAAAAATAAATTTATTTCCAGCCAATAGGATGAGAGCTACTGAATAGGATTTCAGTAGCTTCTCATCCTATTGGCTGTTTTAAACAACAAATAGGATTTTAGAAGCTGTCATTCTATTGGCTGATTTGAATTTGAAGAATCAAATCAGCAAATAGGAATGGAAGGTACGCAATTTTGAAAGCTACCTTGCATTGAAGCTTCAATGTACGGCAGGGACCGTATGAAGAGGACAATCCGCGCTGGATGTCTTCGATGCGTCGCCGGGATGAAGATAGAAGACTCCCCCGCGATGGATGAAGATGACGCTGCCTAGATGAAGACTTATCGCTGCCTGGATGTCCGGACTTCAGCAACCGTGAGTAGATATTCTGGGGTTAGTGGTAGTTTTGTTTTGTTTTTTGGGGTGTTGTTTTTTTTTCAGATTAGGGTTTGGGCTTTTGAAAAAGAGCTGCATGCCCTTTAAAGGGCAATGCCCATACAAATGCCCCTTTTGGGACAATGAATAGCTTAGGTTTTTTTTAGAGTTAGGTTTTTTTATTTTGGGGGGTTGGTTGGGTGGTGGGTTCTACTGTTGGGGGGACTTTGTATTTTTTTTACAGGTAAAAGAGATGTTTAACTTAGGGCAATGCCCTACAAAAGGCCATTGTATTGTAGGCTAGGGGGTGTTTTTATTTTTATAGGGCTATTATATTAGGGGTAATTGTTTATATTTTATGATAATTTTGTTTATTATTTTGTAAGTTTAGTGTTTTTTATTTTTCGTAATTTAGTGTTTATTATTTTTTTTAATTTTAGATTTTGGAATTTTTTTTTTTAGTGTTAGGTTTTTTTAAATTTGGAATTTAGATTTTTTATTTGGTAGTATTTTTTATTTTATTACAATAGTAAGGTTAGGTTAATTTATAGTTTAATGTTAGGTTTATTTTTATTTCACAGGTAAGTTTTTATTTTTTTGAATATAGTTATATTGTAATTTTAATTTAAAGTTAGGGGGGTGTTAGGTTTAGGGGTTAATAGTTGAATTTAGTGTTTTGCGATGTGGGGGGCCGGCGGTTTAGGGTTAAATAGGTTTATTTAGTGGCGGAGATGTGGGAGGCTGGAGGTTTAGGGGTTAATAACTTTATTATAGTGTTGGCGATGTCGGGGACCGGCGGAATAGGGGCTAATAACTTTATTATGTTTATGTCGGGGAGCAGCGGGTAGGAGTTAATAATTTTTAATAATTTTTATTAGTGTCGGCGATGTCGGAAGTGGCAGATAAATAATCATCATAAAAAATTTATTTAATAGTCGCGATGTGGGTGGGTGGCAGATTAGGGGTTAATAGGTTTAATACAGTGTTTGCGATGCGGGAGGGTGGCGGTTTAGATGTTAATAGGTAGTTTATGGGTGTTAGTGTACTTTGCAACACTTTAGTTATGAGTTTTGTGAAACATTTTTGTGGCGCAAAACTCATAACTACTGCTTTCCGATGGTGGTATAGATCATGTCGGTATAGGCTGTAACTCAAGCCTTTAAGCCTCACTGCACAACCTGTAATACCGGCGCTGTTTTTTGAGTGCGGAAAGGACATTGCATTATAGGCTAAAAAGCTTGCGGTATAGCTATACCGATACGATTTGCAATAGCTGCGTTACTGCCATTACGCTGAAATTGCCATTTTTTTCAGCGTTAAAAGCTGTAACGCAAAACTTGTAATCTACCTGTAAGTTAGTTAAAAGGACATGAAATCCAAAAAAAATCTTTCATGATTAAGATAGAGCATGCATTTTTAAATCCCTTCACTACCAGGAATTCTAGAAAAAAAAAGTACCTATTAAAACCATATATATTATTTTTTTTAGTAGACAACCCAATGGCATCTATTTATCAATGGCACTCTTCCGGCCCAGCGTACCTGGTTTTCAATCTGCCGCCCTGGAGGCGGCGGATCCCATAGGAATTAATGGGAGTCTGAAAGCAGCGAAAGCTTATGTTCGCTGCTGCCCGATATCCCTTTGATTCATATGGGAACGTTTACACCTAACACCCTAACATATACCCCGTGTCTAAACACCCCTAATCTGCCCCCCCCTACACCGCCGCCACCTACATTATACTTATTAACCCCTAATCTGCCGTCCCCTAAATAAAAGTTATTAACCCTTATTCCGCCGCTCCCGGACTCTGCCGCAACTAAATAAACTTATTAACCCCTATCCCGCCGCTCCCGGACCCCGCTGCAACTAAATAAACATATTAACCCCTATCCCGCCGCAACTAAATAAACTTATTAACCCCTAAATCCCCGCTCCCGGAGCCCACCGCCACCTACATTATACTTATTAACCCCTAATCTGCTGCCCCTACACAGCCGCCACCTACATTATACTTATTAACCCCTAATCTGCCGCCCCCTACACCGCCGCCACTATATTAAATTTATTAACCCCTAAACCTAAGTCTAACCCTAACACCCCCTAACTTAAATATAATTTAAATAAATCTAAATAAATATTACTATCATTAAATAAATTATTCCTATTAAAAACTAAATACTTACCTGTAAAATAAACCCTAAGATAGCTACAATATAACTACTTTATCTTAGGGTTTATTTTTATTTTACAGGCAGCTTTGTATTTATTTTAACTAGGTACAATAGTTATTAAATAGTTATTAACTATTTAATAACTTCCTAGTTAAAATAAATACAAATATACCTGTAAAATAAAACCTAACCCAAATTACAATTAAACCTAACACTACACTGTAATTAAATAAATTCCCTAAACTAAATACAATTAAATAAAATTATCTAAAATTATCTAAAGTACAAAAAACAAACATTAAGATTAAAGATTTTTAAACTAATTACACCTAATCTAATCCCCCTAACAAAATAAAAAAGCCCCCCCAAAATAAAAAAGCCCTACCCTACACTAAATTACAAATAGCCCTTAAAAGGGCCTTTTGCAGGGCATTGCCCCAAAGTAATCAGCTCTTTTACCTGTAAAAAAAAATTACCCCCCCCCCCAAAATTAAAACCCACCACCCACACAACCAACCCTATTCTAAAACCCACCCAATCCCCCCTTAAAAAACCTAACACTAACCCCTTGAAGATCACCTTTGAGAAGTCTTCACCCAACTGGGCCGAAGTCCTCCAATCAGCCAATAGGATTGAGCTTGCATTCTATTGGCTGTTCCAATCAGCCAATAGGATTGAGCTTGCATTCTATTGGCTGTTCCAATCTGTCCCGGGTTGCTAGCCATCTGTCCCGCATTGCCCCATGCATTTAAAAAAAAAATATATTTATTTTTATAATTCTATTGGGCCCATACTCAGAAGCAGCTGGCTTTCCTCTCCCAGGGTTAGATACCTGTTAGATTCCCTGTGGAAAAGGAATGGTGTGTGGGTTAAGCAGGAGTAAGAAGGCTGTATACCCTCTGACCACAGGTAATGGTGACCTCTCTAACCTACCTCTAGTAGTGATGACGTTTAACCCCTGGTGATAATACTAGCATGCCTTCAGTTTTACACAATGAGCAGTGCTAACACCAGGGTAACAAACAGTGGCAGCTGCAGACTGCCAGCTAATGTGCTTGCCAACCCCAGGACCCCATACAATGAATTACAGATACCCATATATGATGTAGTGTGTGTGTCTATCTGTATCCATAACTGTGTGTGTGTGTATCTGTATGTATAAATTTATGCTATGTAGTGTGTGTGTCTGCATGTATAAATATAAGCTATGTAGTGTGTGTATGTGTATTTGTATGTATAAATGTAAGCTATGTAGTGTGTGTATGTGTATCTGCATGTATAAGTGTATGCTATGTAGTGTGTGTGCCTGCATGTATAAGTGTAAGCTATGCAGTGTGTGTGTGTGTGTGTGTGTGTGTGTATCTGTATGTATAAGTGTATACTATGTAGTGTGTGTGTATCTGTATGTATAAGTGTATACTATGTAGTGTGTGTGCCTGCATGTATAAATGTAAGCTATGTAGTGTGTGTGTGTGTGTGTGTATCTGTATGTATAAGTGTATACTATGTAGTGTGTGTGTGTGTATCTGTATGTATAAGTGTATACTATGTAGTGTGTATGCCTGCATGTATAAATGTAAGCTATGTAGTGTGTGTGTGTATCTGTATGTATAAGCGTATACTATGTAGTGTGTGTGTGTGTATCTGTATGTATAAGTGTATACTATGTAGTGTGTGTGCCTGCATGTATAAATGTAAGCTATGTAGTGTGTGTGTGTGTGTATCTGTATGTATAAGTGTATACTATGTAGTGTGTGTGTGTGTATCTGTATGTATAAGTGTATACTATGTAGTGTGTGTGTGTGTGTGTGTATCTGTATGTATAAGTGTATACTATGTAGTGTGTGTGCCTGCATGTATAAATGTAAGCTATGTAGTGTATCTGTATGTATAAGTTTATGCTATGTAGTGTGTGTGTGAGTATCTGCATGTGTAAGCTATGTAGTGTGTGTGTGTGTGCCTGCATGTATAAGTGTATGCTATGTAGTGTGTGTGCCTGCATGTATAAGTGTAAGCTATGTAGTGTGTGTGTGTGTGTATCTGTATGTATAAGTGTATACTATGTAGTGTGTGTGTGTGTGTGTATCTGTATGTATAAGTGTATACTATGTAGTGTGTGTGCCTGCATGTATAAATGTAAGCTATGTAGTGTATCTGTATGTATAAGTGTATACTATGTAGTGTGTGTGTGTGTGTGTATCTGTATGTATAAGTGTATACTATGTAGTGTGTGTGCCTGCATGTATAAATGTAAGCTACGTAGTGTGTGTGTGTGTGTGTATCTGTATGTATAAGTGTATACTATGTAGTGTGTGTGTGTGTATCTGTATGTATAAGTGTATACTATGTAGTGTGTGTGCCTGCATGTATAAATGTAAGCTATGTAGTGTGTGTGTGTGTGTATCTGTATGTATAAGTGTATACTATGTAGTGTGTGTATGTGTATCTGTATGTATAAGTGTATACTATGTAGTGTGTGTGTGTGTGTGTGTATCTGTATGTATAAGTGTATACTATGTAGTGTGTGTGCCTGCACGTATAAATGTAAGCTATGTAGTGTATCTGTATGTATAAGTGTATGCTATGTAATGTGTGTGTGTGTGTGTATCTGCATGTGTAAGTGCATGATATGTAGGGGCCCATTTATCAAGCTCCATATGGAGCTTGAAGGGCCGTGTTTCTGGCGAACCTTCAGACTCGCTAGAAACACCAGTTATAAAGCAGCGGTCTAGAGACTGCTGCTCCATAACCTGTCCGCCTGCTCTGAGGAGGTGGACAGAGATTGCGTGAATTCAACCCGATCTAATACGATCGGGTTGATTGACACCCCCTGCTAGCAGCCGATTGCCCGAGAATCTGCAGGGTGCAGCGTTGCACCAGCAGTTCACAAGAGCTGCTGGTGCAATGCTGAATGCAGAGAGCGTATTGCTCTCCACATTCAGCGATGTCTGTCGGGCAGGATTCACTGATCGGATCATGTCGGACAGGCATTTAATAAATAGGCCCCGTAGTGTGTGTGTGTGTATCTGCATGTATAAGTGTATGCTATGTAGTGTGTGTGTATCTGCATGTATAAGTGTATGCTATGTAGTGTGTGTGTATCTGCATGTATAAGTGTATGCTATGTAGTGTGTGTATATGCTATGTAGTGTGTGTGTGTATCTGCATGTGTAAGTGTATGCTATGTAGTGTGTGTGTATCTGCATGTATAAGTGTATGCTATGTAGTGTGTGTGTATCTGCATGTATAAGTGTATGCTATGTAGTGTGTGTGTATCTGCATGTATAAGTGTATGCTATGTAGTGTGTGTATATGCTATGTAGTGTGTGTGTGTATCTGCATGTGTAAGTGTATGCTATGCAGTGTGTGTGTAAGTGTATGCTATGTAGTGTGTGTGTATCTGCATGTGTAAGTGTATGCTATGTAGTGTGTGTGTATCTGCATGTATAAGTGTATGCTATGTAGTGTGTGTGTATCTGCATGTATAAGTGTATGCTATGTAGTGTAAGTATATCTGCATGTATAAGTGTATGCTATGTAGTGTGTGTGTATCTGCATGTGTATGCTATGTAGTGTATGTATATCTGCATGTATAAGTGTATGCTATGTAGTGTGTGTGTATCTGCATGTGTAAGTGTATGCTATGTAGTGTGTGTGTATCTGCATGTGTAAGTGTATGCTATGTAGTATGTGTGTATCTGCATGTATAAGTGTATGCTATGTAGTGTATGTATATCTGCATGTATAAGTGTATGCTATGTAGTGTGTGTGTGTGTATCTGCATGTGTATGCTATGTAGTGTATGTATATCTGCATGTATAAGTGTATGCTATGTAGTGTGTGTGTATCTGCATGTGTAAGTGTATGCTATGTAGTGTGTGTGTATCTGCATGTATAAGTGTATGCTATGTAGTGTGTGTGTATCTGCATGTGTAAGTGTATGCTATGTAGTGTGTTACTGTGAATTTTTGATGACTTTAAAGGCCAAAATCTAAAATATTAATGGGGAATGCAGAGAGCAGTTTTAAAGAATCTATTATTAAATGTCCAATTAAGATAAAAATATTTAGCACTGTCTCTGCAAAGACTAATTAAATACATAGCTCACATCGCTATACCAATGGTTTGAGCCTGTGTTTGATTTGGTGCCTAGTAAAATGTATGACTTTATTTAGAATTTTATTTATATTACTTTGGTCTTAGGATTTTTTTTAAGCCCGTCCCTGCTCCTGCCCACCACATTTCAATTTTTTTGCCGCGGGTGGGGGGGGGGTGTCCCTCTTTTGAATTTTGAAATGTTGTGAGGTATGCACACACACACACACACATATATATATATATATATATATATATATATATATATATATATATATATATATATATATATATATACATACATATGGGCTGGGCAATATGGGGGGAAAAATGGCGTGCGATTTAATGGCGATTTTCACGTCAGCACCCCCTGTAACCCCCATTAGCCCCCCTCTGTAACCTACATAAGCCCCATCACCTCCCACTGCAACCGCGCACCCCCTGTAAACCCCATAAGCCCCCCTCTGTACTCTACTTAATCCCCATCTGCTCCCTCTGTAACCCACCGATAAGCACCCCCTTTAACATCATAAGCACTGCCTGTAACCACCATCAGCCCCAATCCACATATGTCCCAGCGCACCCCTCTCCCTGTAACCCACATCAGCCACAGCGCACCCCTCCCTGTAACCTGTATCAGCCACATGGCTCCCTGGTAAATCGGCCCCTCCCTGTAACCCGTATCAGCCACAGCACACCCCCTCCCTGTAACCTGTATCAGCCACAGCGCTCCCCAGTAAATCGGCCCCTACCTGTAACCCGCATCAGCCACAGCGCACCCCCCTCCCTGTAACCCACATCAGCCACATCGCTCACTGGTAAGTCAGCTCAATGTCGCAAGGCGGGGACGGCAAGTCGGCGGCCCTCCTGTACGTCATAGGTGACGTCAAATGAGGCAGGGGCTAAAAATCGCACACTCTCGCGGTTTTAAAACCGCGGCGGTAAATCCCGGATTAAAATCGCATCTGTGATTAATCGTGCAGCCCTAATATATCTATATACATACATATGTATGTATATGTGTATAAATGTCTGTAAATACATATATACACATATAAGTACATAAATACATATGTAGTACACACACATATATACAGTATATATATATATATTCATATACAAACAGTATACAGGCATATACATTTAGACATGTATATGTATATGTCTCTATGTTAAAGCCCTTTGCAGCCTTTTTTTTTCTAACACCTAAGACAGGATGGCTTCTGATGACTAGTCTGGAGTTATCAATTACTTCCGAATGACTCCAGAAAGATCATCCTTTTTGACAAGGGCATGCACTGCAACTGTGTTTCAGCCCTTATAACATTTTAATGCAATTGTTTTTTTTAAATAAGGTTTGTTAGATAGTGTTATTATGAGTGCAACTGTACTTTTAGATGCATTGTTTATGTGTTTTGTTCTGCCAGATGTTCAGTCTTTTGTTCAGGCCTTGTTCAAAATCAGGCCTGCGTTTAAATCTGTTGCTCCTCCTTGGAGTCTTTACCTTGTTCTTAGAGTTTTGCAGCAGGCTCCGTTTGAGACGATGTGCGTTCTGTTAGTGTTAAATTACTATCTTGGAAGGTTTTGTTTCTTATTGCTATTTCTTCTGCTCGCAGAGTTTCTGAACTTTCGGCTCTACAGTCTGATTCCCCTTACCTCATTTTTCATGCTGATAAGGCGGTCCTTCGTACTAAGCTGGGGTTTCTCCCTAAGGTAGTGTCAGATCGCAATATTAATCAGGAAATTGTTGTTCCTTCTTTTTGTCCTAACTCTTCTTCCCAGAAGGAACGTCTTTTGCATAACTTGGATGTTGTGTGTGCTCTTAAATTTTACCTTCAAGCAACTAAAGTATTTCGGCAAACTTCTGCCCTGTTTATTGTTTTCTCTGGTAATCGTAAGGGTCAGAAGCGGTAGGGGTCTACCACTCTTTCTCTCTGGTTGAGAAGTTTATCCGTTTAGCTTATGAGACAGTTGGACAGCAGCCTCCTGAGAGAATTACGGCTCATTCCACTAGAGCTGTTTCATCTTCATGGGCTTTCAAAAATGAAACTTCTGTGGAGCAAATCCGTAAGGCGGCCACTTGGTCCTCTATTCATACTTTTTCCAAATTCTACAAATACTGATTGATACTATTGATACTTTTTGCTTCAGCTGGGGCTTCTTTTGGGAGAAAGGTTCTTCAAGTGGTGGTGCCTTCAGTTTAGGTCCGTCTGTCTTGTTCTCCCTCCCTATTTATTCTGTGTCCTCTAGCTTGGGTATTGGTTCCCACTAGTAATTAGAATGTTTCATGGACTCTCCATGCCATAGGAAAGAAAACAAAATTTATGCTTACCTGATAAATTTCTTTCTTTCCGGGCATGGAGAGTCCACGACCCACCCTTATTCAAATTAAGACAGCAATTTTTTTGTCTAGTCCTCAGTCACCTCTATACCCTTGTGTTATGTTCTTTTTCCGTTTCCCTTTGGCCGAATGATTGGCGGTTATGGGTAAGGGAAGTGATACTTAACAGCTCTGCTGGGGTGCTCTTTGCCTCCTCCTGCTGGCCTAGAGTGAATATCCCACTAGTAATTAGAATGTTTCATGGACTCTCCATGCCTGGAAAGTAAGATATTTATCAGGTAAGCATACATTTTGTTATTTGAATTCTGATAAATTACCTTATACATATCATGGGACTATCCTGCTCAATGAGTGCACAATTCAAACACAATATTATCGCAATTGGCAGCTAAAGTGACTTGATAAAATGCCAAACTGGTCGATTAGACCTTTTTTTAGTAAGTATGACATCCCAGGACATTTTCAGTTGGCATAGTGTTTTTACTTTGTTTTTTGCGTGGGCAAAATACTATGGCCTAGATTTAGAGTTTGGCGGTAGCCGTGAAAACCAGCGTTAGAGGCTCCTAACGCTGGTTTTAGGCTACCGCCGGTATTTGGAGTCACTCAAAATAGGGTCTAACGCTCACTTTTCAGCCGCGACTTTTCCATACCGCAGATCCCCTTACGTCAATTGCGTATCCTATCTTTTCAATGGGATCTTCCTAACGCTGGTATTTAGAGTCGTTTCTGAAGTGAGCGTTAGAGCCCTAACGACAAAACTCCAGCCGCAGAAAAAAAGTCAGGAGTTAAGAGCTTTCTGGGCTAACGCCGGTTCATAAAGCTCTTAACTACTGTACCCTAAAGTACACTAACACCCATAAACTACCTATGTACCCCTAAACTGAGGTCCCCCCACATCGCCGCAACTCAATTAAATTTTTTTAACCCCTAATCTGCCGACCGCCACCTACGTTATACTTATGTACCCCTAATCTGCTGCCCCTAACACCGCCGACCCCTGTATTATATTTATTAACCCCTAACCTGCCCCCCTCAACGTCGCCTCCACCTGCCTACACTTATTAACCCCTAATCTGCCGAGCGGACCTGAGCGCTACTATAATAAAGTTATTAACCCCTAATCCGCCTCACTAACCCTATCATAAATAGTATTAACCCCTAATCTGCCCTCCCTAACATCGCCGACACCTAACTTCAATTATTAACCCCTAATCTGCCGACCGGAGCTCACCGCTATTCTAATAAATGTATTAACCCCTAAAGCTAAGTCTAACCCTAACACTAACACCCCCCTAAGTTAAATATAATTTAAATCTAACGAAATTAATTAACTATTCTTAAATAAATTATTCCTATTTAAAGCTAAATACTTACCTGTAAAATAAATCCTAATATAGCTACAATATAAATTATAATTACATTGTAGCTATTTTAGGATTAATATTTATTTTACAGGCAACTTTGTAATTATTTTAACCAGGTACAATAGCTATTAAATAGTTAAGAACTATTTAATAGCTACCTAGTTAAAATAATTACAAAATTACCTGTAAAAAAAATCCTAACCTAAGTTATAATTAAACCTAACACTACCCTATCAATAAATTAATTAAATAAAATACCTACAATTACCTACAATAAAACCTAACACTACACTATCAATAAATAAATTAAATACAATTCCTACAAATAACTACAATTACATAAACTAACTAAAGTACAAAAAATAAAAAATAACTAAGTTACAAAAAATATTTACAAACATAAGAAAAATATTACAACAATTTTAAACTAATTACACCTACTCTAAGCCCCCTAATAAAATAACAAAGACCCCCAAAATAAAAAAATGCCCTACCCTATTCTAAATTAATAAAGTTAAAAGCTCTTTTACCTTACCAGCCCTGAACAGGGCCCTTTGCGGGGCATGCCCCAAGAAAATCAGCTCTTTTGCCTGTAAAAAAAAACATACAATACCCCCCCCCAACATTACAACCCACCACCCACATACCCCTAATCTAACCCAAACCCCCCTTAAATAAACCTAACACTAAGCCCCTGAAGATCTTCCTACCTTGTCTTCACCTCAACAGGAACAGCCAATAGAATGCGAGCTCAATCTGATTGGCTGATTGGATCAGCCAATCGGATTGAACTTGATTCTGATTGGCTGATTCCATCAGCCAATCAGAATATTCCTACCTTAATTCCGATTGGCTGATAGAATCCTATCAGCCAATCGGAATTCGAGGGACGCCATCTTGGATGACGTCCCTTAAAGGAACCGTCATTCGTCGGGAGACGCCGGAAGAAGAGGATGGATCCGCGTCGGCTGCTTCAAGATGGACCCGCTCCGCACCGGATGGAAGAAGATCGAAGATGCCGCTTGGATGAAGATGTTTGCCGGTCCGGATGTCCTCTTCTTGCCGGATAGGAGGAAGACTTTGGAGCCTCTTCTGGACCTCTTCAGCACCGGATGCCAGGACGGATCGGTGATACCTGTTGAGGTGAAGACAAGGTAGGAAGATCTTCAGGGGCTTAGTGTTAGGTTTATTTAAGGGGGGTTTGGGTTAGATTAGGGGTATGTGGGTGGTGGGTTGTAATGTTGGGGGGGGTATTGTATGGTTTTTTTTACAGGCAAAAGAGCTGATTTTCTTGGGGCATGCCCCGCAAAGGGCCCTGTTCAGGACTGGTAAGGTAAAAGAGCTTTTAACTTTATTAATTTAGAATAGGGTAGGGCATTTTTTTATTTTGGGGGTCTTTGTTATTTTATTAGGGAGCTTAGAGTAGGTGTAATTAGTTTAAAATTGTTGTAATATTTTTCAGATGTTTGTAAATATTTTTTTATTTTTTGTAACTTAGTTATTTTTTATTTTTTGTACTTTAGTTAGTTTATGTAATTGTAGTTATTTGTAGGAATTGTATTTAATTTATTTATTGATAGTGTAGTGTTAGGTTTTTATTGTAGGTAATTGTAGGTATTTTATTTAATTAATTTATTGATAGGGTAGTGTTAGGTTTAATTATAACTTAGGTTAGGATTTATTTTACAGGTAATTTTGTTATTATTTTAACTAGGTAACTATTAAATAGTTCTTAACTATTTAATAGCTATTGTACCTGGTTAAAATAATTACAAAGTTGCCTGTAAAATAAATATTAATCCTAAAATAGCTACAATGTAATTATAATTTATATTGTAGCTATATTAGGATGTATTTTACAGGTAAGTATTTAGCTTTAAATAGGAATAATTTATTTAATAAGAGTTAATTAATTTTGTTAGATTTAAATTATATTTAAGTTAGGGGGGTGTTAGTGTTAGGGTTAGACTTAGCTTTAGGGGTTAATCCATTTATTATAGTAGCGGTGAGCTCCGGTCGTCAGATTAGGGGTTAATAATTGAAGTTAGGTGTCGGCGATGTTAGGGAGGGCAGATTAGGGGTTAATACTATTTATTATAGGGTTAGTGAGGCGGATTAGGGGTTAATACATTTATTATAGTAGCAGTGCGGTCCGCTCGGCAGATTAGGGGTTAATAAGTGTAGGCAGGTGGAGGCGACGTTGTGGGGGGCAGATTAGGGGTTAATAAATATAATATAGGGGTCGGCGGTGTTAGGGGCAGCAGATTAGGGGTACATAGGGATAATGTAAGTTGCAGCGGTTTACGGAGCGGCAGATTAGGGGTTAATAATATAATGCAGGGGTCAGCGATAGCGGGGGCGGTAGATTAGGGGTTAATAAGTGTAAGGTTAGGGGTGTTTAGACTCGGGGTACATGTTAGAGTGTTAGGTGCAGACGTAGGAAGTGTTTCCCCATAGGAAACAATGGGGCTGCGTTAGGAGCTGAACGCAGCTTTTTTGCAGGTGTTAGGTTTTTTTTCAGCTCAAACAGCCCCATTGTTTCCTATGGGGGAATCGTGCACGAGCACGTTTTTTAGGCTGGCCGCGTCCGTAAGCAACTCTGGTATCGAGAGTTGCATTTGCGGTAAAAATGCTCTACGCTCCTTTTTTGGAGCCTAACGCAGCATTTTTTTGGACTCTCGATACCAGAGTTATTTTTATGGTGCGGCCAGAAAAAAGCCCGCGTAGCGTTAACAACCCATCTACCGCCAAACTCCAAATCTAGCTGACTGAAAATAGCCAACAATGCCATATTGGATGAAGTTATAAAATCATTGCCAAGATTTACTGATCCTCATCATGTGATTTACATATTTAAATGTATTTATTGGTCAAATACACAATATGAAAACACGTGAAAACAAATATCACAACCATAACATCTAGAAAACCTGTTTGGCAAATGCATTCTTAAAAAGACTATTTAGTTAATATTTACAATTCTGTAATGTTAAAGGGACATACATTTTTAAACAATTTTCAAATTTGCTTCTATTATCAGATTTGCTTCATTCCCTTGATAACCTTTGCTGAAGGAGCTGCAATGCACTACTGAGAGCTAGCTGAGCACATCTAGTCAGCCAATCACAAGAGACAAATGTGTGCAGGATTAATGAAGGTTGGCTCCCGAAACTTTGCTGCCTTTGTGCTTTAATAAATAATTGAATACCACATTTTGCTGCCGCTTTTTTGGATACTGTTTGGTGTTGGTGGTGGAGACCTGGTTGGCGTGCAGTGGTCTGTTGTGCTGGACTGTCCTTGCTTATCTTTGCAGGCACCCTTTACCAGCTAGCTCACACTAGTGTAGGATATTGTGATTTTCCTTCAGGAGTATCGCTAATTAAAAAAAAATCCACATTTTTAATGCCCCATTATATACAGTGATTATTTAAAATTTTGTTGAGATTTGTTTTAGTAGAGAAAATCTGGCAGTTTTACACTTTGATAATGGACAGTGCTTAGTTGCCAACATTTGAAAAACATTCTTGGGACACTTTGCATGAAAGCCATGCCCATTTACGGTTTGCATAGTTTCCCCCACTCAGATCGACCCCACATACTGATTGCTTAGAGGGACAGGAAAGATTAAATTAAACTTTCATAATTCAGGTAGACAATGTAATTTTTAAATTCACTTCTACTTTGTTCTTTTGGGTAACTTTGTTAAAAAAGAATACTGTATGTACATATCCGCAGCAACAGTAATGCACTACTAGTAGCTGTTGACTGGTAGCTACACACGTTTGTCTTTTGTCATTGTCTCACCAGATGTGTTTAGCTAGCTCCCAGCAGTGCATTGGCACTGACTTTAATTATGTGTTTAATCACTTTGCAGTGGTTATGCACATGGTCATATGCAAGTAATAGTGCACTAAGAAACTTGCTCTAACATATTATTAGAGTATTTCCTATATGCAGTTAGAGCCCTTTAATGCAGGTTAAAGCATCAACCTCCTTATAACCTCCCTTA
Source organism: Bombina bombina (assembly GCF_027579735.1). Lineage (NCBI taxonomy): Eukaryota > Metazoa > Chordata > Amphibia > Anura > Bombinatoridae > Bombina > Bombina bombina. Next base: position 784,982,065 of record NC_069502.1, on the reverse strand, counting down.
CTATCAAGGACATAACTGACATAGGAAGAATAACTTTACAGCAAGTACCAAAATAAGCAGGCAAGGGTTAAATTATTAACCCTTCAACATCTGTATAGCAGGACAACAAAGCACAGTGATATTACCTCACTATGTTTAACCTGCTGTCTTGGAGCTGCAATATATGCAGATATGTTTAGGATTTGTTTTTATGTTTTAATTTTGCTAAGACACTATTGAAAGTTTTTCAAGCAGGTGACATTTTATTAGGTACCTATTCATGTTTGTAACTATGCTGCAGCAGTGATTGTGAGCAAATGGTTATAGACCCAAATATACTCCAATAAATCTGGATTTTTTGTATATTCTGTGAATTCCAGTCCCAGAACATAAAAAGCCTGATATGTTAAGCCCCTGCTAAACAAAGTCTCAGTATATACATGGGGGGAATTACACATGTTCCAAACTGTGTAACACTGTTGAGCTACCTGGCTTCATCACCCCTTGCCTCCTGCTACTACCCTCCCTGGTACTATATATCACAATATCACATACATGGCATTTTATTACCTGACACCTCACTGCACACTGCTAAACTTCAGAAAACCACAGTTAAAAATACTGCAGAAAAAAACATACTGTAAGCAATGAGACTAATGCCACAGCGCCCTCTGTGATGGGAGTACTGCACTGCACACAATATTAAACACTGAAATGAATAAGCAACAAGCTTAAAGGGACATTAAACACTTTGAGATGGTAATATAAAATGATAAATTGTATATAATTGTGTATATTGTATACCTACTCCCACTTGCTCCTGTTTGTGTAAAGGGTCTTTTCATATGCAAATGAGGGGGGGGAGGGGGAAGGGTCTGCTATTTCCCACTTGCAGTGGGTGTTCCAGCTACCTTTTAAACAGAGCTAAACTGGGAGCTTCAAAGTTTTTAAATGGTTTTATACTGTATTTTTAGATCAGTATCTGTGCATATTATTCTTTATAGTAGTGTCTATTACATGCAGTTATATAAAAAATGGTGTATACTGTCCCTTTAAAGGGGCATTACAGCCAAAATTGGAATCCATGTGGATGCATTTCAGTTTTGGATAGAAGCATTTTTGTAATATACATGTATTAGCATAAATGCTTCTAATAAAAGCTATAGCTGTTTCAAATGTGTATTTAAGTATGCACCATACACCAGCATAAGGCGCTTGCCTTATTGCTGCTCTTAACAGCTGTAGTATTTAAAAATGCTGGCGCACTGAGAATATCTAGCTATGCTTCACATAAACGTGCAGAGAAAAATGTAATCACTTTTACTAGAAGCATTTTTGCCAATACAGGTATATTGCAAATATCTTTCTATTCAAAGATGTAATTCATCTATGTGCATTTAAATTTTGACCAAAATGTCCCTTTAAACTTTTGGGCACAACTACCCTAGAATGGTTACTACTCACTGTGCTATTGCATGTCATCCAGTTACTGCAGCTCTCTTTAAAGCCGTATTCCTATTTGAACCCCTGAATGGTGATGATCCACCTCTTTGTACTGGGGGCTGCCATTTTGGAGCACATACTTTGACAGAAGCAGTGTTAGGATGTCAACTGTAGAATATGCTTAAAGGGACAGTCTAGGCCAAAATAAACTTCCATGATTCAGATAGAGCATGTAATTTTAAACAATTTTCCAATTCACTTTTGTCACCAATTTTGCTTTGTTCTCTTGGTATTCTTAGTTGAAAGCTTAACCTACGAGGTTCATATGCTAATTTTCTTAGACCTTGAAGCGCACCTCTTTCAGAATGCATTTTAACAGATTTTCACCACTAGAGGGTGTTAGTTCACGTATTTCATATAGATAACACTGTGCTTGTGCACGTGAAGTTATCTGGGAGCAGGTACTGATTGGCTAGACTGCAAGTCTGTCAAAAGAACTGAAAAAAGGGGCAGTTTGCAGAGGCTTAGATACAAGATAATCACAGATGTTAAAAGTATATTAATATAACTGTGTTGGTTATGCAAAACTGGGGAATGGGTAATAAAGGGATTATCTATCTTTTAAAACAATAAAAATTCTGGTGTAGACTGTCCCTTTAAGGTTAGGGTTACATGATACAAAGCAGGAACTATACATTTTTGCAGTGACTGCATTGCTCTATATTATTGTTGGGTTTGTTTTTATTAAATATGTTTTATGTAGGCTTACCAGAAGTCCCACTTTTACTGGGATTGTCCCGGTTTGGAGGCGCTGTCCCAGTGTCCCACCCAGTTGTTCCTTCTGTCCCAGTAGGGTTGCCACCTTCAGGTTTCAAATCATGTGTCTGGGTTTCAGACCACCTGAAACCCGGACACATTATTCAAAATGACTGGACTGTGGCTCTCCAGCATAGTTGGATGTTGGTACTTTGTTACATACAGCCCTGCATAGCTTAACGTTAGTGTCCTTCAAAGTTTACATTTAGTAATTTAGGCTGAGTGAGCAGCGTAGGGTTTTTTTATATTTTGTAGTACTACTTGGTTTATTTTTCTAAGAATTTAACACCTTCTCCCCCCCGACCCCTGGTGACATTGCCGGTAATACACCTTTAGGGGGATCATATGGGTATGACTAGGAAGTACAGACAGGCAGGATTTTTGGCCTGGATCTTGCTTTACTTCATGCAGGATAGCATTTTGGCTATAATCTTCCTGCATTATGGTATAGAGTAGTCTCTTAAACAGCTTTAGCAGGTACGTGTTTCTTTTTTACTTTCATTCAATGTTGTATTTATGCCTTATCAGTATTTGGCTCTGTTCCTTAATTAGACACATAAAACACATATTACACTGCAGATATTAAATTGTGAAATTGATAATTATGAAAGTGATAATTATGCTTGATGTTTGGCATTATTTAGAATCTGAGATTTAGATTAATGATTTATTTGCCATCACAACGTAATGGTGCCTTTTTCACTAGGGGGTGGTTTATGGTCTATTTAAACTGTGTGATTCACTTGTTTGACTGAGGAAGGGTAGAGTATCCATATCCACAAAATATTACACACATAAAAGCTACTACTTTAAAAGGACCGGTAATTGCCACGCCCCTTGACCACGCTCCTGACCACACCCCCACTGGCACCGCACCAGGTGGTCCCAGTTTCACCTCTAAAAATTATGGTAAGCCTAGTTTTATGTAACTGTAAACTGTGTAAAAAATGCTCACATGATGTATAATGCCTACCAACTCCATGCAAATGATACAGCGGTAAAAAGTGGCCAAAATATTACTGATCTGTGAGTGTGCACTGCTTCTGTAACAGGCTGTGAGAATACCTGAGTTCCAAGATGGCGACCTGGCACCTTTAAGCTATTAAAACAGAAAAACTGCAGGAACAAAGTGAAATGCAATAACATAGAGAGTAGTAAACAGCATTTTAATGTCCCTTTCAAATGCAGGGAAAGAGACAAAAAAACTGGACTGTCCTGGGAAAAATGGGACAGTTGGCAATTATGATATTGTGTGAGATCTTTTTGAATCCTGCTATTGTAGATAGTAGAAGTTGCTGCCACGTTCTTCTGTACGACATTTCTTCATTGGAGACCAAAATCATGCAAAACCGAAAAATGCTTTCTGCTTGATCAATTTTAGATTAAAAACATAAAAGTGCACATAAGCACTTTCTCACTATAATCAATATAAATAAGCCATCCAACAAAGTGAAGTACAATTGTTCAGTAATGTCACCACCAGATATGCTCAGTGGAGTTCTTCAGCTCATTATCAATGTAGTTGCAGTGCAGGAGTTTATCACCAGGGGGAGCCTACTATAAGCATCATCAGTGCTTTACTCTGAGCTCATGGTATTTCATATTAACTGTGCTGCACATGACAGATGCACACTCCCTGATTGGCTGCTTAAAGTCCCTTTCCAGTGGAATTCTGAGGTAATGAATCTTCCTTTTTTTTACATATGTTCAGTGATATTTTCTTGTCAGATTTTACAGCTATGCTGCAGCACTTTTATGCTTTAAGTGATTCAACACAGAAAGTAATTAAGCTCTCTCACTATAATTTAACTTTTATTTGCTTCTTGTTTAGCAACATTACTTTTCTGTCAGGTGAATACGTGTAATGTGAACTTTGAATAAACTTCACCTGCAAACAGCTTGTAAATTAAAGGGACAATAAACACCATTATATGTGTATATAAAATGTTTTGTTATGCTTAATGAAATAACTTTGCAATATTAAAGGGACACTGTACCCAAATTTTTTATTTTGTAATTCAGAAAGAGCATGCAATTTTAAGCAACTTTCTAATTTACTCCTATTAGCAATTTTTCTTCGCTCTCTTGCTATCATTATTTGAAAAAGAAGGCATCTAAGCTTTTTTTTGGTTTCAGTACTCTGGACAGCACTTTTTTATTGGTGGATGAATTTATCCACCAATCAGCAAGGACAACCCAGGTTGTTCACCAAAAATGGGCCGGCATCTAAACTTACATTCTTGCATTTCAAAAAAAGATACCAAGAGAATGAAGAAAATTTGATAATAGGAGTAAATTAGAAAGTTGCTTAAAAAGTCATGCTCTATCTCAATCACAAAAGAAATTTTTTGGGTACAGTGTCCCTTTAAGTAATTTCTCATTTTTAGAACTTGAAATGCACCTTCTGCACCAGATAAAAGCCAGTTTCAACACTTGTCATAGCAGTACATTGCAGTCCTCTCTTATAGCTAACAGGTTGTTGAGATTTAAAAGGAAACCAAGCATTATAATTTAGTAATCATTTTGAAGTTTTCAAAGCATTTTAACTAGAATTAATAAAATAGAAAAATGTGTTGATTTTATTTTTTAGTTAATACTCCTCTTAAGAAATACCTTCCTCTGCTCCACTATAATTAAACTGGAGAGGGAGAGGAAGTGGGAGGGACTAAAGCCCTGTGAGGTAGGGTTGCCACCTGCAATACAGAAAAATAACAGATGCCTGCCGCAGCGGGGGCCCACGCCCCTCGGGGCCACGATGACCACAGGCCCGATGACTTGGATGGCGGAAAGAAATCCTGTAAGGCAATTTAAAGGGACAGTCTACGAGATAATCCCTTTATTTCCAATTCCACAGTTTTGCACAGCCAACATGGTTATATTAATATATTTTTAACCTATGTGATTACCTTGTATCTAAGCCTCTTTTGACAGCACCTGATCACATTGCCAGACATCCCAACCTGCAAAACCTCATTTAAAGGGACAGTCTATGATTCAGATAGCGCATGTAATTTTAAACAATTTTCCAATTTACTTTTATCACCAGTTTTGCTTTGTTCTTTTGGTATTCTTAGTTGAAAGCTTAACCTAGGAGGTTCATATGCTAATTTCTTGGACCTTGAAGGCCACCTCTTTTCAGAATGCATTTTAACAGTTTTTCAACACTAGAGAGTGTTAGTTCACATATTTCATATAGATAACACTGTGCTCGTGCACGTGAAGTTACCTGGGAGCCAGCACTGATTGGCTAAACTGTAAGTCTGTCAAAAGAACTGAAATAAAGGGCCGGTTTGCAGAGGCTTAGATACAAGATAATCACAGAGGTAAAAAGTATATTAATATAACTGTGTTGGTTATGCAAAACTGGGGAATGGGTAATAACGGGATTATCTATCTTTTAAAACACTAAAAATTCTGGTGTAGGCTGTCCCTTTAAGGGAGGTGGCTTTACCCGCTTACTGTACCGCCACCCCCCCCCCCCAGTTATATATTGGACACCTTGAAACCCTAAATAAGATAGAGACTTATCATTAAAGTAGCTTCCCACTAAAGTACGCTTGTTGAATGCATAAATATTTTAGAATACAAAGTTTAATTATGTGCAGTAAATAAGGTAGTATTGGTGTTTTATTTTTTATTAAAATCAGTGGGGGCTTCTTGGTTAGTGATGCATGCTTTAAGGGTTCTATAACGTCCCAGCAACTAATACTTTTACGGATTTGGGCCACATTGGATCATTGTACTTGGAGTTTCAAGGAGATTGCATTCCATTTGCTGGCATTTATTTATTTATTATTTATTAACTTGCATTTTAGCCAATTAGTGCTGATTCATGCAGCACTCCACAGGAGAGAGCACAATGTTATCTATATGGCCCACTTTAATTAGAAGTCCCTTGTTGTGAAAAGCTAATAAAAAGCATGTGATAAGAGGCTGTCTGTAGTTGCGTAGAAAAGGGCAGAAATTTAGAGGTTTAAATGTATATTATAAACAAAAGACTGTGTGTCTGCGCCTTCCTTCTATAGTGGAATATAACATATATAGATGGCATGTTATACAGAATATAATGGGGTACGAATCCCCTATCACCACACACTTACTTCTAGGAACCTCAATCAATATGAGGTAAGTAGCCGCCGTATATGAATAATGCCCAACTCGCTGGTGCCTCCAGGTCAGAATACAAGAAAGGAATGGAACCGGAAGGTTTACTAAGCTGTGCAGAACATGGAGTGTGGAGGTTAGACTCCCTCGGTATGCATCCTTACTTCGTCTCGAATATTGAGACCACGTGTCTATGTATCAGCTGTTCATTAGTCGATAAGGAAAACTCACATAAACAGTAACAGTGCTTGTGAGCTTAACTATAAGGAAGCAACCGTGCACAACGTGATCCGAATCACTGGGGACGGTCTGGGAAAAGTAATTACATGTCACTGACAGAGATGTGAGTTTTCCTTATCGACCAATGAACAGCTGATACATAGACACGTGTTCTTAATATTCAAGACGAAGTAAGGATGCATACCGAGGGAGTTTAACCTCCACACTCCAGGTTCTGCACAGCTGAGTAAACCTTCCGGTTCCATTCCTTTCTTGTATTCTGACCTGGAGGTACCAGCGAGTTGGGCATTATTCATATACGGCGGCTACTTACCTCATATTGATTGAGGTTCTTAGAAGTAAGTGTGTGGTGATAGGGGATTCGTACCCCATTATATTCTGTATACCATCTCATCTATATATGTTATATTCCACTATAGAAGGAAGGCGCAGACACACAGACTTTTGTTTATATCTTTTTATTTGGTGAAGACTTGCAGGGAGTCTTCACTCACCTTTTGGTCCTGCTGCCTTCTTTTGGATACATTATATTCTGTGGACTCTTGGACATTTTAAATATAATTCATATATTATTGTCGTATTTATATTGTTTATATTTTTCTAGCATTTTATCGTCACATTATATATAAAATAATATTTTATACTATTTTATTTTTTATGCTATTACATTATATATGTGGTTTATTTGCTTTTTACACTTGCAGTATAGCTTATGATTGTGATTCACATCTGTGTATTTTATTCTCTAGTATCATATTTTATATATTTTTTATGATACACTACAATGGTACAATAGAATAGCACGGTTTTACATAGTCTTGTATGTACATTAAATGTATATTAATATAACAATGTCGATTGTGCAAAGCTGGGTAATGGGTAATAAAGGCGTAATCTATCTTTTTAAACAATAACAATTTTGGTGTTGACTGTCCCTTTAATTGAAGATCCTTGCAAGTATAAAGTGACTCTATAAATTGTTTAAGCACAATAATGTGTATATATCTTTGATCATTTGATCCGTGTAACTTTTTCTAAAGAAACATAATGTAACAATGATAAAAACAAGAAATTTGTATGATAAACAGAAGCATTTCAGTTCCATTCATATGTGCTATGTTGAATGACATCAGTGCTATCAACTGCTATAGGCCATTATAAGCATGTATAATTTAAACACTGCAAAACATGTACAAGCATCACAAAAAGTTGCATTAATATGCAACTCACTGTATATTTCACATTGACAAAAAATAATAATAATAATATATATCATAAATTTAAAAAGGTACTATTTAAACATATATAAAAAAAAATGGCTGAAAGGTTAAACCTGTTTTTTTTTTTTTTTTTTTTGAATGTAAAGAAAATGCTTTTGGTATAGATTGTCTATGGGCCAAGGACAAAAGCACAGCTCTAATGGACAGACAGTGACATGCCCAACGAGAACATCTGTTCTTCAAAATATAAACTGTAATACATTATTCAGAATGTCATCTTTTCCACACGAAAAATACATTAATAACCCATTAACACGAATTTACAGTAAATCAATAATTTCTCATTTTTAATATCAGCAAAAAATGCAAAGGACTACAATTGTCTAAGGATCCATTCTGGCCACTTGGAATATTGGGAAAGACTAAAAAAGAATAAGCATTAGTTTAAAGCTTTATATTAATATGATTTTTCAAATTCTAAGAGGTTTGATAACATGTTATTGTATTCTAAGTAATATATTTATTTGCCTATAAAAATAAAAGATAAAGCTAAATATTTTGCTAATTTTGTTTTTGAGCGCTCATAGGCCCATATTTATCAAGCTCCGTACGGAGCTTGAAGGGCCGTGTTTCTGGCGAGTCTTCAGACTCGCCAGAAACGCAAGTTATGAAGCAGCGGTCTAAAGACCGCTGTTCCATAACCCTGTCCGCCTGCTCTGAGCAGGCGGACAGGAATCGCCGGAAATCAACCCGATCGAATACGATCGGGTTGATTGACACCTCCCTGCTGGCGGCCAATTGGCCGCGAGTCAGCAGGGGGCGGCGTTGCACCAGCAGCTCTTGTGAGCTGCTGGCGCAATGTTAAATGCGGAGAGGTCTAGCGAGGTCTTGCGGACCTGATCCGCAGTGTCAGCATCATATGATGGAATTTAAAGGTCCTGCCCCCTTTGTAGTTTCAGTCAACTCTAAAATGATATAACCAGATTCAGCTCCCTGCCCATTTTATACTAAAATAAAGTTATATGATCATGTACAAATAGTTTTTTTGTATTCGTTTTAACTGGGATCAAAGGTTTGCAAATCATTCAGAGCATTTATGTTTTTCTTTTTATTTATTTTTTATTTTATGGAAATTTTTGGATGTCTCATTAACTTGCATAATACAGTTTCAGGTTTTCATAAGCCAGTGCCATGATGACTGACTGCAGCTGTCTATGGTCTCTCACCGGGTACACCGCTCTCTAGAGACACATCAGTACTATAGACTATAAAGTGTCTGTACGGACATATACCAAACAATCAATTGCTGTCAACACAATGGGAATTACGGGCGTACTTTGCCCAACAACTAACCATTCACACACATGCCTGCTCTTTACTGAGGTGTCCTGGCACTGCACGGTGATGTTGCAGCAGCTGACAAGGTTACTGCCAGGATGTTGCGTAACGTTTTAATAATGGACACAAAACTACTCAAAGAAAGTCACAGAAAATAGACGGTTATGCATAGGTATTCCCTAAAGGGACAGGGATTGTAATTTTCATTGGCTGACACAAGTGGCAAGTGTATTCTGCGTATAATAACTTTGTAACATATTGTACGGGCAGCCAAATAGTAGATCCAATAAGTATGGTTCTATTTTCTTCCTAAATGGAAAGAGTCCACAGCTGCATTCATTAATTTTGGGAAATAAGAATCTGGCCACCAGGAGGAGGCAAAGACATCCCAGCCAAAGGCTTAAATACTCCTCCCACTTCCCTCATCCCCCAATCATTATTTGCCTTTTGTCCCAGGAGGTTGGCAGAGAAGTGTCAGAAGTTTGTTTTGTCTCTTATGGAGGGTAGTACTCTTTTGATATGGGACAGGAGCTTTATGTAATCCTATCAGTCTCTCAGTGAGGGCCTGGATGAAAGTTAGAGTCCGGAGATGCAGGAAGACTCTTTCTGTAAAACCATCCCGACTCATATTAACAGCTCCACTAGCAATCGGCGTTGTCGAACTTCGCTTCGCTGCCTGATTTCTTCTCTCAAGTCCATGGCGGAGTCACTGCTTCTATTTGTCACTTTTAAAGGGCCGTGTTCATGTTCCACGGCGTACATTCCGGTAAGATTGTTTCATTTTACTTCATCAGAATGTACTGTAACTTTTTGTTTCCTGTAAGATACTATCTTGCGGGACTTATTAAGTATATTTAGAGGGCCTCAGTGAGGCTCCTTTGGTATCTTGGAATCAAGGGTTAATATCTCCTGAGGGGGATTATGGAACAAGGTTTTTTTTAATAATGTTTGTTATGTGATTCAATCTGCTTATGTGTAGTATTAACTGGGCTCTTGGCTAGAACATAAAGGCCTTTGGAAGTGACGCAACCTTATGGTTGGGTGCTCTTTTTTGACTGTACGGCTCACGTTGAAACTGGACGTGTTTACGTTCTGGTATTCCATTTCCGCATTCTTGACTGTGTGGCGACTGAAAAATTCTACTAGTGTCTGGTTCTAGGAGGTGGTGAGTGCCCCATTGTAGGTGTCAGGTGCCGTTTAAGTTTTTTCCTTAGTCCATATTATTTAATTCTCTATCTAGTTATGGAGGATTCTGATGCTGAGACTGTTCAAATTTCAGATTCAGATTCTTCGACTTGTGAAGAATGCGAATTGGCCCCGTTGACACATGTCAATCAGTTATGTTCGATATGCCGTATTAGAGCGCCCTGTTCCTCGGGCTCGGGGAATCAGGTGTCTGCTGAGCCATCCGCCTCTGGGGGGTCTGTCCTTCGAGAGGCGAGTTCCCTACCACTCCCGGCTACTAAACATGTGGGTAACCCAGATTATGTTTAGCCCTCCCTACAGGGCGGCTTGTTCCCCCCGGAGGTTGCAGCTCGTTTTCACTTTCACATATTTTTGGCAATTATGCATTTGCAGAGTCCAGACGTTCATTTGCGTTTGTGTTTGTGCCCGATTGTCCCGGGTCTACCGGCCTTGGGTGGGCCTATATAGTTCCCTGCGGGTGTAGCTGTTCCTGAGTGTTGTGCCTTTCGTTACCAAATTGCGCGTCTTCGCGTTATACTCAGACACGTTTTTGAGTTATTAGAGGATCCTATCCTTAACGGATACGGGAATCCACAGTATTCTACTTCGAATGGCTCACCTCATTAGACATGAGGGGATGACTTAATCACCAAACTGTCTTTTTATTATGGTCTTTCCCAGTTTTTTGTTGGGAGAACAGGGTTCCGTTTGGCTGGTCCTGTGGGTATGCCTGTTTCCTTCCTGGGCGTTAACCTACGGGTTGCCTTATAATTTCTTTTATCCAGTTAGGACATCTTTATTTTGATTATGTGTTTCCTTCGGGAACTTCTGGGATCGATTCTCTCTGGTTGCTTCTTCAGAAGTTTGTTAAGGGACACGTTAGTCCTATGCTTGTCTGTTTTACCTTCCTCTCTGAGGGAGGATTTAGGCAGCTTGACAGTTATGACTCCAGCTGCGGCTGGTCCTGCTGGGATTTAGATCTTCTGTCCTGTGGCTTATTCAGACATGTGGCGCCTGTTATGCCTGGCTGGTCCGGTGGGGTGCTGAGTTCTCACAATTATTATTTGTGTGTTTTCTTGTTTCTCTTTATAACTTCAGCTAAGCTCTCTAAAAGGATCCATATGGCAGGAAGGATTGTGTCAGTCCTTATTCAGCCTTTCAATCCGATTGACCGGGTCAGTGGAGTTCCTCTGCATCACTCTTTTTGCTGTGATTTCCTCGGGGCCTAGAGTTTCTTTCCTCTCTTAGGAGGATTGGGGGTTTAGCGCCTCCTTACCATCGTTTTGGGTAGTTTTGCCTTCTAAGGCTCTGGAATTGTCCTTGGACTTGTTCCTGCTTTGGTTCTGTTCTTGAGATCTTTCGGACTTCGTCCATTCCTCGGAGCTGGGGGATGCTCCACATCCTTCTTTCATCTTCTTCTCTGATTTTAAGGGGATGATGTGGAGACTAGCCTTTGTTCGAGTGACTTGTCCTTGAGGTATCCCCTTGTTCACTAGTGGCCTTGTTCCAGTCTTTTGCTTCCTTAGCTCCTTGGAGCGTTGGACTCTGGCAAGGGGTGGTCTCAATTTGGCAGGACTTGCGAGTTTTCTTGTTGTCCATTTTACTTTGAACAGTGTATGGTTATCTCCCGGGGGTCTGCCTTTTATATCAGACGGGGGATTTCAGTTTCCGGGGTCTCATTTTGGGGGACTCGGACCTCCTCGCTCTGGTTCTTCCGGGGGCTGAGGTTCTCACTCAGCACTTCCTTTGTGTATCCCATTGTGGGTTGTACTGGACTGCAGAATCTAGAGCTGGTAAGGGGTTCCCCAGTTCCAGGAAACTTGGGCTGTCTTATGGTTGGGCTAGTTGAACTGGTTTCAGCTGGTGAGGTAGCTCAGTGGGTAAATGCCCTGACTTTGAAAAAGCCTGTTAAAGGATCCAAGGTCACAGGTTCAGATCACAGCAGGGCCGAATCAGCCCTTCTTCCTTCCGAGGTTGTTAAATGAGTCACATTACCATTGGCCAGGTTTTTCTGGCTGCCGATGCCCCTTGGGCTTGCCCTAGCCTATGGTCGGTTTCCCTTGGTTTCCTTGCTGGACTTTTGTGATGGTTTCACTGCACTGATAGCAAAAACCACTGCAGCTATGGCACCTTGTCTGGTGCTAGCAAGTTAAAATGTTCTGGGGATTCCTTCCAGATCAGGGCGTTAGAGATTTGTTCTCTCGGTTCAACTTCTGGTTGTGTCCTGGGGGCAGGGGCTTTGTCTTTCTGGCCCTTTCGCCGGCCCTCTTTGTTGGGGGGGCTTATATCTTTCTTTCGGAAGTGTGGTCCCTTTCTTAGGGCTTCTCCTGTCTTCAGGAGGTTGGGACAGACGGGTTAACCTATTTCGGAGAGAGGTACGCTCTCTGGGTTGTTCTGTCCATCTGGAGAGTTCCTGGCTCCGCCTTGAGTCTATGTTGGGCATTTAGTTAGATCTCTAGGTCTACACCCTTGTCGACGGTCTCTATGTGGTGTTCAGTTTGGCATCCGAGCATGGTTGTCATGGCGGTGCTTTCTTGCCGCTCGTTATTTGAGCTCTGTTTTTTCTGGTTCCCTGGTTTCGGACCTGACGATGCTTGGGTTCGCCCGGCTGAAAGTAGATCCTGAGATCTGTTGTTCTTCTCGTATCTTGGAGACGCATTAGTCCTTGTTGAGGTTCTGAGCTCTCCTTGATTTTGACCTATGTGTAGGTCTGGTGGTTTGGTTGCTTAGAGTGTGCCTTCTCTTGTGGAGGTTTAGCACTTTACATTTTGGTAGCTGCTTCTAGCAGTATTCTTCTGTGTCATCCTGTGGATGTCTACGTGTTCTTGACTCAGGTGTTTACCTTCGTCTGGGTCTGCACCATGTAATTTTGCCTAAATTCTTCACTGTTCTGAGCTCGGAGGATGTTTGGTCTCCATTTTCAGTTGTATAAATTATGTTTTTATGCTTCACTTGTAATCTAGACCAAAATAACTATGAGCACATAACTATTTTCTGTACTTTTTAAACATAAAGTAACAATTAGCTGTTTCAAAAGTCCAAAATTCTCCACATACCTTCACCACATAAAATAGAGATAGGTAATCCAATCCCACCAGATTCAAATGTGTTGTGGAGAATCTGGGCTGCTACCTAGGGTCTCTTAACATAATATAAATATATATATATATATATATATATATATATATATATATATATATATATATAAGAGATTGGAACATATTAAAGTATCACTAAATATAGAAGTTTTGAATAATTGACAAATACCCAAATGTACAATAAAAAGACAATGCAATTTGAAATAACAAGTAGAATATTTTTCAACAAATTTCATAGTTAATCCAATGTTCCCTCCTCCTGTATCATGTGACAGCCATCAGCCAATAACAAAATGCATATATGTATACACTGTTCACTTTTGCACATGTTCCGTAGGAGTTGGAGCCTCAAGAAGTGTACATATAAAAAGAATGTGCATGCTTTGATAACTATTGGAACTTTTTTTTTATTTTTTTTATTGCCTACTCTATCTGAATCATGAAACTTTAATTTTGACTTTTAACTATAGTAAAAGAGATGCACACATCAGAAGCAGTATGTTTCAGTAACAACATTATCTTAATGGTAGCTACTCATCCTAGCCAGGTTATCTCATTATACCTCCAAGAGGTAAGTGCAGTTTGCATCTTACTATAGAGTATTTTGTACTTATCTCCTCTAACAAAATGTCTGATACCTCGAGTGGACCATTTCAAACAATATTGCTGGGTGTGATTGGGGAGACCTATAGAATATGCTTCAGTTTTTCTCATGACAATCTTATAAGAGAGGTGTCCAAACTAGGTCAATATATCCAACAGGGCAAACATGAAGGACTTGTCATCTATCAAAAAGAAGATCAAGTCATCTGCAAACATTGCAGTCTTTTAAAGGGTATCAAGCAATAAAAGACCCTGAATCTGTTCATTCTTTCTGATCGTTGCTGCCAATGGTTCAATTGTGAGGGCGAAGAGAAGTATTCTATATTTTTATAGATAATATTGTGGAGTTTAATAGTAAATGACAGCAAACAAGTAAAATTTACAGTATATCATCACTAGCTTTGATGACATAAAAGAGGAACATCAGAGTTTATGGTTATAATATAACTGTTTAAATGGTAGGTGAATTAATATAACATTTGAGACACAATATGTGAATATTCAAGTGCAAGTCAACGGTTTCAGGGGTTTTAATAATTACACCCATTTGTTTTTAACAAATGAATAAAAGCTATGTTTTAACCAATTAAACAAGCTCCAAGTATCATACATGTATAGTAAGCAATAGAGAGTGCTTATTAAAATATATATATATATATATATATATTTATTTTTTTATTGACCAAAGGTGTAGAATGGGTGTTTTGGAAGTGTTGGAAGAGTACGTTGGGTGCATACATATGGGTAAGAGAATGCCTCGGATGTGTGCATATGGGTAAGAGAGTGCTGGGAAGTGTGCATGATGGGTGTGTTTATGAATAGAAGTGCTCCTAGGAATATGCATAGAGGTTAGAAGAATGCGCATATGTGTGTTTAAGAGTAGGGATGGGCGAATGTTTTGCAATATTCTAAAAATTAAATACATAACACATTTGTTCCTTCATTTCGAATGTTTGTACAACATCCTAACATTCGTTTAATATAATAGTATTTCTAATTCCTTCTTTTGTTTGTTTTCTCCTGTGGCTTGTGAGTACTCTCTTTTTTCTCTTGTCTATTGCTTAACCCTGAACTGCCTGATTACAAGAAGCCAAACACTGCTGGACTGACTACTCTATTGCTTAACCCTGAACTGCCTGATTACAAGTTGCCATACTCTGCTGAACTGACTTCTCTATTGGTTAACCCTGAACTGCCTGATTACAAGTTGCCAAACTACTGAATTGATTACTCTATTGCTTAACCCTGAACTGCCTGATTACAAGTTGCCAAACACTGCTGAACTGATTACTCTATTGGTTAACCCAGAACTGCCTGATTAAAAGTTGCCAAACACTGCTGGACTGACTACTCTATTGCTTAACCCTGAACTCCCTGATTACAAGTTGCCAAACACTGCTGGACTGACTACTCTATTGCTTAACCCTGAACTGCCTGATTACAAGTTGCCAAACACTGCTGGACTGATTACTCTATTGCTTAACCCTAAACTGCCTGATTACAAGTTGCCATACTCTGCTGAACTGACTTCTCTATTGGTTAACCCTGAACTGAATGATTACAAGTTGCCAAACTCTGCTGAACTGATTACTCTATTGGTTAACCCTGAACTGCCTGATTACAAGTTGCCAAACACTGCTGAACTGACTACTCTATTGGTTAACCCTGAACTGCCTGATTACAAGTTGCCAAACTCTGCTGAACTGACTATTCTATTGTTTAACCCTACACTGCCTGATTACAAGTTGCCGAACTCTGCTGAACTGACTTCGCCTATTCCTGATTCCACTCCAGTGTCGCTTACACCCTCAGGTGTTTAACAATTCTTCTACAAAGATCACCTTTTTGATATCCCTCATGAAGGCTAAGGCTTTGGCTTGGGTGTCACTTTTCCGAGAAAAGAATGACCCCTTGCTTCATGATGTGGACCCCTTTGTATCCGCCTTTTCTTCGGTTTTTGATAAACCAGGTAGATCTGCTGCAGCTGAAGCCGGGTTGTTGGATTTAAGAAAGGGCTCCCTTTCAGTAGCTCAATATGCTATAGAATTCCGGACTTTAGCCACAGAAACCACATGGAACCATGGGGCCCGGCGGGCAGCTTTTCGCAAAGGTCTTTGCGAACGGTTAAAGGATGAGCTAGTATTTCATGATCTACCAGAATGCTTAGAAGACCTTATCAACTTATGTATTAAACTTGACACCCGGTACTCTGAGCGACTTCAGGAAAGAGACCGGAATAGAAGACCATATCCTAGATCTACATTCCGTCCTCAGTCTCGTTCTCCTGGTCAGTGTACCACCAACTCTAATTCTTCTGAACCTGTAGAACCCATGGAAGAAGGAGCAATCAGGTTATCCGAAGCAGAACGCCTCAGAAGGCGTACTCTGAGACTGTGTCTATACTGTGGTACTAAAGATCATTTATTAATAGACTGCCCTATCAGGCCAGTAAAAGCCAAGGCTTAACTACTGATCGAGGGACAGAGTTAAGCCAGAACCCGTTGACTTCCCTCAATCCCAAGCTTTTTGTTCCTGTTATTCTCACTGTTGGGAGTTCCAAGATCCAGACCCAAGCTCTCATAGACTCAGGAGCTGCTGGTATGTTTATGGATTCAAGATATGTTGACTCTTTTCAGATTCCTCTTCTCACCAAGACTCAATTAATTAAGGTTACCACGGTCATTGGTCAACCTCTGGGCTCTGGATATATTCAATACTCCACTATACCTCTTCACATGTCCGTTGGAATCCTCCACTCTGAAAGTATCAGCTTTGATGTCATCACTTCTCCACAGTTTCCATTGATATTAGGACTACCATGTTTGCAGCTCCATGATCCAGTTTTTCCTGGTCCAAAGAGGAACTCATAGCTTGGGGACCTACTTGTTTCAAACAGTGTCTGCACTGTCCCTCCAAATCCTCCAGTTCTGTCATGGCTCTTGTTGACATCCCAGAGTCGTTACCAAAGCAGAATCATGAATATTGTGACATTTTTTCTAAGAAAGAGGCTGAAACGTTACCACTGCATCGGACGTTTGACTGTCCTATTGATCTATTATCTGGAGCTCCTTTGCCCAGAGGTAAAACCTATCCTCTTCCTCATTAGGAGAATATTTATCTGGAAGGATACATTAAGGATAACTTAGCCAGAGGGTTTATTCGTCCTTCATCTTCACCAGTAGGCACTGTTTTTTTCTTCATTGGTAAAAAGGATGGAGGTCTTCGACCCTGTATCGACTATCGAGCTTTGAACCAAATCACTGTGAAGAACAGTTATCCCCTTCCGCTCATCCCTGAGCTATTTGATCGGCTTCAAGGAGCTTCTATCTTCTCCAAGTTGGACCTTCGTGGGGCCTACAATTTGGTTAGAATTCGTAAGGGGGACGAATGGAAGACTGCATTTAACACCAGATTCGGCCACTATGAGTATCTTGTTATGCCGTTTGGATTGTGCAACGCACCAGCTGTGTTCCAACACTTTGTTAATGAGATCTTCAGAGACTACTTAAATCACTTTGTTATCATCTATCTTGATGACATACTGATTTATTCCAAAGACCCTCAGGAACATTTCCGTCATGAAAGATTGGTACTCCAGAGATTACGTGAAAATTCTCTCTTCGCCAAGCTGGAGAAATGTTCTTTCCACCAAACTTTTATTCCCTTCTTGGGTTATATTATATCTAAATCTGGTTTTGACATGGATCCTGATAAACTATCGGCAATCAAAGACTGGCCTAGGCCTACCACCCTCAAGTCCCTACAAAGGTTTCTTGGCTTCTCCAACTATTATCGAAAGTTTATACGAGACTTCGCCAATATTGCTTCTCCTCTCACTTCCCTTACAAAGAGGGGACAAAACTGCAGAGAATGGCCTAGTACTGCAATCCAGGCTTTTGAAACCTTGAAAACTGCATTCTCATCAGCATCAATCCTAAATCATCCCATTCCTGAGCTCCAATTCATCCTTGAGGTGGATGCCTCTTCTATTGCTGCAGGAGCAGTACTCTCCCAACGTAACCCAACCACCAGCAAGATACATCCTGTGCGGTTCTTTTCTAAGAAATTCAATCCAGCCAAATTAAATTATGATGTAGGTAACAAGGAGTTACTGGCCATAAAACTGGCCTTAGATGATTGGCGACATTGGCTTGAGGGTACTAGCCAACCATTTCTGATTCTAACCGACCACAAGAATCTCCTGTACCTCCATACGGCTAAACGCCTCAACCCACGTCAGACCCGGTGGGCTTTGTTCTTTTCTAGGTTTAATTTTGTACTTTCCTATGTTCCGGGTACCAAGAACTCCAAAGCAGACGCCCTGTCCAGGCAGTACCAATCTACCGATTCTACTCTACCGAATTCTGATCCTATATTACGTCCAGTCAGTGTTCTGGCACAAGTATCCTCTTTCCCTATGCAGGCACTTCGTTCAGCTCAAGATCAAGTACCGTCTTCCTACAATCTTCCTCCGGGGATTCTGTATGTACCACATAAATTCCGTCAGAAACTTATGAGATGGGCTCATGACAGTTTACTGGCAGGTCATCCTGGAATAAACAATACCATGTGGAGACTCAAACAACATGTTTGGTGGCCCTCTATGAGGAAAGACATAAAGGATTACGTTGCCGCGTGTCACCAATAAACACTCTTCTCGACTACCGATAGGCCTATTACAACCTCTTCCTGTACCACATTACCCTTGGTCCCACATTTCCATGGACTTTATCACTGACCTTCCTGTTTCTGCTGGAAACAAGACCATATGGGTAGTGGTAGACAGGTTCTTCTTTCAACGGCACACCATCCTCAGTCCAATGGACAAACCGAACGTGTGAATCAATCCTTGGAATCCTTCCTCAGACACTATGTAAACTATCAACACTCTAACTGGTCCCAGCTTCTTCCTATAGCAGAATTAGCCCACAATTCCCTCTTGAATTCCTCTTTACGGACTTCTCCTTTCAAAGCAGCCTACGGTTTTGAACACAGAACTTTTCGCATGACTCCTAGTGCTACTGAAGTTCCTGGAGCAGATCGCACTGTGAAAGACCTTTGTAAGCATTGGCATCATATCCGCCAGATACTGCTCTCTACCTCCAGTAGATTCAAAAGATTTGCTGATCGCAAACACTGTAAAGCTGCTTCATACCGCACTGGAGACAAAGTGTGGCTATCCACCAAATTATTTAGCCTAAAACAACCCTGTACTAAACTGGGTCCCAGATTCATTGGTCCTTTTCTAATCATTTCCAAGGTTTGCTCTTCAGCTTATTGTCTGGCCTTACCCAAGACCCTTAAGATACATCCATTTTTTCATGTATCTCTTCTCAAACTGGTACTGAAAAACTGTTTCTCCATCAAACTCAAACCTCCTCCACCACTCCTTGTGGAAGGTGCTTCCGAATATGAGGTCAGTCAGATCCTGGACTCCAAGTATCGGGGCAGCCGGTTGTACTACCTGGTTTATTGGAAAGGATATCCCATTACTGAACAGTCCTGGGAACCTGCCTCTCAGGTTCATGCTCCTGCTCTCATCAAGTCCTTCTATATGAAGCATCCTGCCAAGCCTGGGGGATCCACTGCAGGGGTCCTTGAGGAGGGGGCATTGTCACGATCGCACTCCGCTCCTCTTCTTCCGGTTCTTCCGGCTTCTCTGTCTTGTGTGTTGCGTTGCTTAGTAACGCTACGCACATTCTGAACTGTCCTCTTCTGCTGACATCAGGCGGGTTACTTAGTCCTGCGGCCCGATTTCCCAGTGCCCGTTTGTTTTCTCCTGTGGCTTGTGAGTACTCTATTTTTTCTCTTGTCTATTGCTTAACCCTGATCGGCCTGATTACAAGTTGCCATACTCTGCTGAACTGACTTCTCTATTGGTTAACCCTGAACTGCCTGATTACATGTTGCCAAACTCTGCTGAACTGATTACTCTATTGGTTAACCCTGAACTGCTTGATTACAAGTAGCCAAACACTGCTGGACTGACTATTGCTTAACCCTGAACTGCCTGATTACAAGTTGCCAAACACTGCTGGACTGACTTCTCTATTGCTTACCCTGAACTCCCTGATTACAAGTTGCCAAACACTGCTGGACTGACTACTCTATTGCTTAACCCTGAACTGCCTGATTACAAGTTGCCAAACACTGCTGAACTGACTACTCTATTGGTTAACCCTGAACTGCCTGATTACAAGTTGTCAAACTCTGCTGAACTGACTATTCTATTGTTTAACCCTACACTGCCTGATTACAAGTTGCCGAACTCTGCTGAACTGACTATTCTATTGTTTAACCCAACACTGCCTGATTACAAGTAGCCAAACGCTGCTGGACTGACTATTGCTTAACCCTGAACTGCCTGATTACAAGTTGCCAAACACTGCTGGACTGACTTTTCTATTGCTTACCCTGAACTCCCTGATTACAAGTTGCCAAACACTGCTGAACTGACTTCTCTATTGGTTAACCCTGAACTGCCTGATTACAATTTGCCAAACTCTAATGAACTGATTACTCTATTGGTTAACCCTGAACTGCCTGATTACAAGTTGCCAAACACTGCTGAACTGACTACTCTATTGGTTAACCCTGAACTGCCTGATTACAAGTTGTCAAACTCTGCTGAACTGACTATTCTATTGTTTAACCCTACACTGCCTGATTACAAGTTGCCGAACTCTGCTGAACTGACTTCGCCTATTCCTGATTCCACTCCTCCTTCTATCAAGAGACCCAGTACTACTATCCAGAACCACAAGAACCTCTTGACCCTCTGTGTGAGTACCTTGTTATATTGAAGTTGTTGTGGGGTCACGTCCTGGGTTATACTCAGTGTGCTAGAGTGTTATTTAAGTTCACTCTAGCATTTGGGTCTGATTCCGGACCTTACCCAACCTGACAATACCCTTTCTAAATCAAACAATATTATTGCTCCACATTTGGTGCACTAGTAGATATACGGATAAAAATGAAAAATACATTACTACTTATGGATTATGTTACAAATTTGTCTCTCATTACAAAGCAAGGGGACAATATTATTTCTCCAAATTTTTTGAAAAGTTTTGCCCCAAACTTGTCCCACTAATAGATGTGGAGATAAAAATGAAATACACAACATAATATAGCTAACTTCCTTTTTATTTTTTGTTAAAAATCTATGTGCACCATGTTTAAGCCATGTAATACAAGTCCCACTCTCCACTTCGCACCAATTTTGATGAAACACTTTTCCCACCAATTATGACGCAAACTCCTAAACAATCCACACACTAGTGAATTTTTCAACCACTTTTGATTGGAATATGCATAATCACATGATTTATGACATCAGCCAATCTGATTCAAATATACATTTTAAACTATCACTAACGAATCAAATTGCTTGATACTTGTGTCATTGATTACTCATCAGAACTTATAAGTGCCATTTGTTACATTGTGTATTATACTTTGAAAGTATGTATATGTGAAATTAGTATTAAAGATAAACATTAATGCTGACATTAGGACACGCAGTGTAATATTTTAGACAATGATTTTAAAATTGATGTTTGATTCAATATAATCTTAAGCTGATAGCTCAAAGGGATAGCCCACATAACATTAAACTGTCATGATTCAGATACAGCAGAAATTAAAATCACCTCTTTACTGTCATGCTATTTTCAGTGTATTTCTTCCTTCTCTTGACTTTCTTTTTCAGTAAGTAATGTCATCTTATATGCCAGTCCATTTTATAACACCTGTGTAGGGGTGATTTTTAAAACTAGATTGCAATCAGGAGGGGTTACATAGGTACAGAGAGAAAACTGGCCCAGCTCTTAAAATATCCATTTATTGAAAATAAATACATATGATACCATGATTACATGTTATATTCGCAATTATTCCTGCTCAGAATAATAATAAATGTACACTATATACATAAAGTGGTATCAATAAACACAGAGATATGACAGACTACATTGTTTAGAACAAAAAAAGGAACTTAAGGACATGTAAATATGTTTGCAAAAGATTTCTGACATAACACACGCACACAACGTGCGTGTTTTTGACGGTTATTTTGATAAATAAGGGGATCGTATGTGGACCCACGTCAGCGATGTCTGGTGAGCGTATTGACACTGGCAAATACACTGAGATTGACGCTTTGATATATATGCCCCTTAGAGAAAACATGTAGAGCCAGAACGCTGCTCAGTTCTCAACCAGAGAATGAAGCAGGTTCACATAGCAAGGCTGAAATAGGACTTAAAATGGTACCGCTCCGATATCAAAGAGGAAGGAGGCGGGCCATCAAATCGGCATGGAATGAAATGCTCCATTCCGCCGATGAAAACTACCCAGAAACCAAACTCAAAGTAATTTGACAACTTAGCCTGCCACAAGGAGTCTTGTTTAAGTTCTTGCAGGGCAGCCAAAATAATATAACAAGGCATCGTTCCACTTCTCAAAAACGGAAAGAAAAACACCTGACCAGCCCCATAGGAAATGCGCCACAAAGATTACGCTCTCCCACAATAACCATAGTGTACAATATTTTTTTACTATGTAAGATCTGGAAGGGCTGCCAAATTCCTGTCAAAAGTCCTGCACCTAAACACCAAAGCAAATTACTTTAAACACTTTAAAAGCACAAAACCCATTAACAAATTAGGGAAGGATTAACTCCTAATGAAAATAAACAGAAAAAAACTATCTTCTAAAATATAGATATGTTTTAACACGACATAAAAGATTTAGGTTAGTATTATCCTCTAAATCCTCTAGATAACTATACGGAGCCAAGGTATTAAAAAAAAATAGACCTGAACCCTCAATAGAGAGTTAACCCCTTCCTGGCCGTGAAGGAGGTTAACCCCTAAGTCTCCATAGTCACATTAATTGTAGTGCCTGCTCACTGCCATTAACCATCCTCCATAAAGGATGTCTTGTCCCACATTGGGTGCAGAGAGTCTTAACCCCTTCAGTGCCAGCCTCCTAGCCCCAGAAGACAAAAGGCACTTACTTACCTGCATCTAGCTGTCTGGCAGGAGAACAGCTCACCTGGTATGGAAGGATGCCATTTCTTACAGAGACCTGTCGAGAAAAGAAAGAACAGATGAAACCTACTCTGGCTTTCTATACCAGGGCAGCAACATGTTAGGAAAATGCATTGAAGCCCACTTCACAAGTTCCTAACTGCTTAAAAGCCACCACTGCCCTACTGAAGAGACTAACGTGGAGTACGGCTAGACCCAATCTTGAGAGGAAAGATCAGAACAAACCTACTCTGGCTTTCAAAATAATAAAATCTTGATTGAAGTGAAATAAATCCAATCTTCTTCAGACACCAAAACCTCACCTCCTCCATGCACCAAAGGCAAAGAGAATGACTGGGGGTTGTGGGAAGGGAAGTGATACTTAACAGCTTTTACTGTGGTGCTCTTTGCCTCCTCCTGCTGGCCAGGAGTGATATTCCTAACAGTAATTGATGAAGCCATGGATTCACCATATATTTTAGGAAAGAAAAGAAAAAAAAACTTTAAACTGTTTGGGACTGGAAAAGGTTTGAATTTCAGAATATTTGCATCTGTAAAATGGGACAATTTGTAGAGGGGATGGGATCAAGTGTAAACAACCATATCTTATATATAGGCAATGTTTACATGTCATTATACAACTTGTATATGCAACCTAAATGTAGCTTTATATCACCTTTAATACTTTTTTATACATATTACCCCCAGAAAGATAGTTCAGTACTATACATCAGAAAGGTAATATTAGGTGTATATTATTTGTATTTTAGAACACAAAAAAAACAGACCAAAGACACAGTAAGAGAAGACTGGGAAAAATAGTATTTTTGATAATTTATGAATTTATTTTAAATATTAATTGAAAATTTTGGATTTCAGGCTCAATTTGGATTTTGAAGTTCTGGATTTGGAGATTTGTACCTTTAATAACTTTTACTAGAAGCATTTTTTCTAATGAAAGTACACTGAAACAATGCTTCTATTTAAATTTGAGTTACACCCATGTACGTTTTCAATTTTGACTTTTCTATCCCTTTAAAACAAATTAATAGCTTAATTGCAAAAAAAAAAGCTCTGATATAAGTTAAAACAACAAAATACTTTGTTTCAGGAACTGGCTGCCGGTGACAAAGCAACGATGCATATTTTTGAAACTTGTGACCTAAGTTTGACCTGCTGTGACCAGATGAAAACAATGAACTATTGTTCATGTTTCCATCGCGGAAGGTCTCATAACTTCAAATGAGAAATCTTGTCCCATATTATATAAAATTGTTGTTTATGGTGCTGCTACAGCTGCAGGTATAATTGTTGAGGGATAATGAGATTCTTTATAGGAAGGAGGAGTGGTCTGAAAGTAGTATTACTGCCTTAAACAGATGAACGCCATTCTCATCCTGGTGCCAGATTCTTGTACCTTTGGCCAAGTCAATTAATCTAAATGTGTCTCTTGCAGCACATTTAGATTGTAAGCTTTATAGATGTATCTGAAATGTATGTATAATGCAGATTAAATACAAGTACTCCACAAATAAAGTTGTAAAACAGCAATTTATTTTTTTATTATAATAAAATAATCAAAATTTATATTCAGATTTGGTCCTAACTTTAGTGTGTCACTAGGCTGCCATTAACACCTTATCGGTATGAACAATTTTAAAATCGTTATTTTATTAGAATTTAATGGTATTAGGTTTGTTAGTGTTCAGTTTACAAAGGCTAGAAATGCTAGTGAAAAAAACATCTATATACAATGTACAGAGCAGATTCTGGTCCAGTTGAAAAACCTAGACAGAATAGGATTAAAGCAGTTAGAAAAGCGCTTAAAGGGATATGAAACCCCCCCAAAAAATATTTTGTGATTTGGACAGAGCATACAATTTTATAAAAGTTTCCAATTTACGTCTATTATCAAATTTGCTTCATTCTCTTAATATTCTGTGTTGAAGAGCTCTAGAATGGGGCCGACTCCTAAGCATTATGTCACTGCTTTTCAACAAAAAATATCAAGATAACAAAGAAAAAATGATAATAGAAGCAAATTAGAAAGTTGTTTAAAGTTGCATGCTTGATCTGGATCATAAAAGAACATTTTTGGGCTAGCAGATAACCGGTGGGGGGGAGGTTTTTTTTTAAGCATGGTAGGTGGTATATACTGATGAATAGTTACACATATTATATACATATATGCAAACACATATATACACACATTCATGCTGTTTTTCTCCTTTTTTTGCTCAGTCCAAGACAAATAGTCATTTTCATAGGTCTTTACCTTTTCTTCAGAGGCCAAACTGAAACCACAGTCTTTCTGTGCTTCACCTTCCCAGCTTCCTGCACCTCCTCCTGGGTCAGCAGCCATACTGAGTCCCTAGTGGGACCTCAGTAGAACAAATAAGAAAGCAAATTCTGGTGAACTGCTTGTGCAATGCCGCCCCCTGCAAATTTGCGGCCTCAGAGGTGGCGGACGAGCTAACGAGCAGAGATCTTAAGATCGCTGCTTCTTACCTCCTGTTTCCAGCGAGCCTGAAGGCTCGTGTGGAAACAGGGGTATACGGCCCTATTCAGGCCATGATAAATCGGCCCCATGGACTCGAATATAGCCCCAGAAAACCTTGCTAAGCAAGGATTCAGTTACATTCACACATAATTCTCAATAGGTGCTTATCTCAGAGTATTCTAAGCTATCAGACTGGTTTATTCATGCCAATCGTCAAAAAATGCTAGGTAGCTTTTCGTAAAAGCAAGTTTATCAAACACTTTGAGCCAAATTATAAATTGGAGCACTAATCAACGTTCCCACTTGAAAGTTAACTTGCTAGAAGTAAACGTTTTGCGTTCATCGGGTTGCGCTCAGATTATGGGGCCTATCTATCAAGCTCCGAAAGGAGTTTGACGGCCCGTATTTCTGGCGAGTTTTCAGACTCGCCAGAAACAGCAGTTATGAAGCAGCAGTCACAAAGACCACTGCTCCATAACCCTGTCCGCCTGCTCTGAGCAGGCGGACAGGAATTGCAACAATTCAACCCGATCGAGTACGATCGGGTTGATTGACACCCTCTGCTGGCGGCCCATTGGCCGCGAGTCAGCAGGGGGCGGCGTTGCACCAGCAGCTCTTGTGAGCTGCTGGTGCAATGTTAAATGCGGAGAGCGTATTGCTCTCCGCATTCAGCGATGTCTTGCGGACCTGGTCCGCACTGAGTTGAAAGTAAGACGTGCAACGCTTAAAAATTTGTTTAGTTTTGTTTTCATTAGTTAAATAAATAATTTCATTTCAGCAAATTAGTTTAGTTAAGTTTAAAAAAAATTTGTTTTGGCAAATTAGTTATGTTAAGTTAAACCATTTTTTCGGATCCGTTCGTTTATTCGGAACCAATCTTTGTACAAATGCATTATTATATTCTGAAGTTTAGAATAGAATAATGTTTAGTTAAATCATTTTTCTTTATCCTTTCGTTTTTTTCGGATCCATTGCCGGTGATTGCCGAAACAACATTATCTAAAACCGCCGCCGCCACAACCCACATCTCCGACACTAAATAAAGCTATAAACCCCTAAACCACCGTCCCCCCACAAATTCGACACTAACTAAACCTATTAACCCCTAAACCGCTGCCCCCCACATGGCCAACACTACCTAAACCTATTAACCCCTAAACCGCAGTTCCCCAACATCGACAAAACACTAACTAAACATATTAACCCCTAAACCGTAGTCCCCAGACATCGCTGACACTAACTAAACCTATTAAACATTAAACCTCCGTACACCCACATCGCCGACACTAACTAAAGCACTAACTAAACCTATTAACCCCTAAACCGCCGTACACCCACAAGGACAACACTAACTAAACCTATTAACTCCTAAACCGCCGCCCCCACATTGCAACAACCTAAATTAAACTATATTAACCCCTAAACCTAACACCCCTAAATTTAACATAATTTAAATAGACCTAAATTAAAGTTACAATTATTAACTAACTACGGCCTAGATTTAGAGTTTGGCGGTAGCCGTCAAAACCAGCGTTAGAGGCTCCTAACGCTGTTTTTTACCGCCCGCTGGTATTTGGAGTCAGTCAGGAAAGGGTCTAACGCTCACTTTGCAGCCGCAACTTTTCCATACCGCAGATCCCCCTACCCATTTGCGTATCCTATCTTTTCAATGGGATCTTTCTAACGCCGGTATTTAGAGTCTTGGCTGAAGTGAGCGTTAGAAATCTAACGACAAAACTCCAGCCGCAGAAAAAAGTCAGTAGTTAAGAGCTTTCTGGGCTAATGCCGGTTTATAAAGCTCTTAACTACTGTGCTCTAAAGTACACTAACACTCATAAACTACCTATGTACCCCTAAACTGAGGCCCCTCCACAACGCCGCCACTCTATTAAAAAATTTTTAACCCCTAATCTGCCGCTCCGTACACCGCCGTCACCTACGTTATCCCTATGTACCCCTAATCTGCTGCCCCTAATACCGCCAACACCGCCAACACCTACATAATATTTATTAACCCCTAATCTGCCGCCCCCAACGTCGCCGCCACCTACCTACACTTATTAACCTACTATAATAAATGTATTAACCCCTAAAGCTAAGTCTAACCCTAACACTAACACCCCCCTAAGTTAAATATAATTTAAATCTAACGAAATAAATTAACTCTTATTAAATAAATTAATCCTATTTAAAGCTAAATACTTACCTGTAAAATAAACCCTAATATAGCTACAATATAAATTATAATTATATTGTAGCTATTTTAGGATTAATATTTATTTTACAGGCAACTTTGTATTTATTTTAACCAGGTACAATAGCTATTAAATAGTTAATAACTATTTAATAGCTGCCTAGCTAAAATAATTACAAATTACCTGTAAAATAAATCGTAACCTAAGTTACAATTAAACCTAACACTACACTATCAATAAATTAATTAAATAAAATACCTACAATTATCTACAGTTAAACCTAACACTACACTATCAATAAATTAATTAAATACAATACCTACAAATAAATACAATGAAATAAACTAACTAAAGTACAAAAAATAAAAAAGAACTAAGTGCCCCAAAGAATTCAGCTCTTTTGCCTGTAAAAAAAACATACAATACCCCCCCAACATTACAACCCACCACCCACATACCCCTAATCTAACCCAAACCCCCTTAAATAAACCTAACACTAAGCCCCTGAAGATCTCCCTACCTTGTCTTCACCTCGCCGGGTTCACCGATCCGTCTACCGAAGTCTTGATCCAAGCCCAAGCGGGGGCTTAAGAGTGACGTCCATCCGGCTGAAGTCTTGATCCAAGCGGGCAGAAGAGGACATCCAGACCGGCAAACATCTTCATCCAAGCCGCATTTTCTATGTTCTTCAATCCGATGACGACCGGCTGATCTTCAAGACCTCCAGCGCGGATCCATCCATTTTCACCGACGACTTCCCGATGAATGACGGTTCCTTTAAGGGACGTCATCCAAGATGGCGTCTCTCGAATTCCGATTGGCTGATAGGATTCTATCAGCCAATCGGAATTAAGGTAGGAAAATTCTGATTGGCTGATGGAATCAGCCAATCAGATTCAAGTTCATTCCGATTGGCTGATCCGATCAGCCAATCAAATTGAGATCGCATTCTATTGGCTGATCGGAATAGCCAATAGAATGCGATCTCAATTTGATTGGCTGATTGGATCAGCCAATCGGATTGAACTTGAATCTGATTGGCTGATTCCATCAGCCAATCAGAATTTTCCTACCTTCATTCCGATTGGCTGATAGAATCCTATCAGCCAATCGGAATTCAAGGGACGCCATCTTGGATGACGTCCCTTAAAGGAACCGTCATTCGTCGGGAAGTCGTCGGTGAAGATGGATGGATCCGCGCTGGAGGTCTTGAAGATCAGCCGGTCGTCATCGGATTGAAGAACATAGAAGATGCGGCTTGGATGAAGATGTTTGCAGGTCCGGATGTCCTCTTCTGCCCGCTTGGATCAAGACTTCAGCCGGAGGATGGACGTCACTCTTCAGCCCCCGCTTGGGCTTGGATAAAGACTTCGGAGGTTTGGATCAAGACTTCGGTGGACGGATCGGTTAACCCGGCGAGGTGAAGACAAGGTAGGGAGATCTTCAGGGGCTTAGTGTTAGGTTTATTTAAGGGGAGTTTGGGTTAGATTAGGGGTATGTGGGTGGTGGGTTGTAATGTTGGGGGGGGTATTGTATGTTTTTTTTACAGGCAAAAGAGCTGAATTCTTTGGGGCATGCCCCTCAAAGGGCCCTTTTAAGGGCTGGTAAGGTAAAAGAGCTTTTCTATTTTAATTTTAGAATAGGGTAGGGCATTTTTTTATTTTGGGGGTCTTTGTTATTTTATTAGGGGGCTTAGAGTAGGTGTAATTAGTTTAAAATTGTTGTAATAGTTTTCTAATGTTTGTAAATATTTTTTTATTTTTTGTAACTTAGTTCTTTTTTATTTTTTGTACTTTAGTTAGTTTATTTAATAGTATTTAATTGTAGGTATTTTATTTAATTAATGTATTGATAGTGTAGTGTTAGGTTTAATTGTAGATAATTGCAGGTATTTTATTTAATTAATTTATTGATAGTGTAGTGTTAGGTTTAATTGTAACTTAGGTTAGGATTTATTTTACATGTAATTTTGTAATTATTTTAACTAGGTAGCTATTAAATAGTTATTAACTATTTAATAGCTATTGTACCTGGTTAAAATAATTACAAAGTTACCTGTAAAATAAATATTAATCCTAAAATAGCTACAATATAATTATAATTTATATTGTAGCTATATTAGGGTTTATTTTACAGGTAAGTATTTAGCTTTAAATAGGATTAATTTATTTAATAAGAGTTAATTTATTTCGTTAGATTTAAATTATATTTAACTTAGGGGGGTGTTAGTGTTAGGGTTAGACTTAGCTTTAGGGGTTAATACATTTATTATAGTAGCAGTGAGATCCGGTCAGCAGATTAGGGGTTAATTATTGTAGGTAGGTGGAGGCGACGTTGGGGGCGGCAGATTAGGGGTTAATAAATATAATATAGGGGTTGGCGGTGTTAGGGGCAGCAGATTAGGGGTACATAGGGATAATGTAGGTTGCGGCGGTGTACGGAGCGGCAGATTAGGGGTTAATAATAATATGCAGGTGTCAGCGATAGCGGGGGTGGCAGATTAGGGGTTAATAAATATAATATAGGGGTCGGCGGTGTTAGGGGCAACAGATTAGGGGTACATAGGTATAATGTAGGTTGCAGCGGTGTACGGAGCGGCAGATTAGGGGTTAATAATAATATGCAGGGGTCAGCGATAGCGGGGGCGGCAGATTAGGGGTTAATAAGTGTAAGGTTAGGGGTGTTTAGACTCGGGGTACATGTCAGGTGTTAGGTTTTTTTTCAGCTCAAACTGCCCCATTGTTTTCTATGGGGGAATCGTGCACGAGCACGGTTTGGAAGCTGGCCGTGTCCGTAAGCAACGCTGGTATTTAGAGTTGCAGTGGCGGTAAATATGCTCTACGCTCCCTTTTTTGGAGCCTAACGCAGCCATTCTGTGAACTCTAAATACCAGCAGTATTTAAAAGGTGCGGGGCAAAAAAAGCAAGCGTAGCTAACGCACCCCTTTGGCCGCAGAACTCTAAATCTAGCCGTACCTATTTAAAAATAAATACCTAAATTAAAGTTACAATTATTAACTAACTACCTATTTAAAAATAAATACAAACGTATCTGTGAAATAAAAATAAAACCTAAGCTAACTACAATATAACTATTTAATAACTACCTAGTTAAAATAAATACAAACTTACCTGTGAAATAAAACCTAAGCTTACACTAATAAAACCTAACATTACTAAAAATAAAAAAAACTGATTACTAAAATATTAAAACTACAATTACAAAAAATAATAACCATTAAAATTACAAAAAATAAAAAAAAACTACCATTACAAAAAATAACAAACGAAATTATAAAAAAAAAAAATATTCCTATTCTAATACCCCGTTTAAAAACCTACAACCTATTAACCCCTAAACCGTAGTTCCCTGACATCGCCCACACTAATTGAAACACTAAATAAACCAATTAACCCCTAAACCGCCGTTCCCAAACATTGCCAACACTAACTAAATATATTAACCCCTAAACCGCCGTTCCCAAACATCGCAACAACCTAAATTAAACTATTAACCCCTAAACCTAACCCCCCCTAACTTTAACATAATTAAAATAGACCTAAATTATAGTTACAATTATTAACTAACTACCTATTTAAAAATAAATACAAACGTACCTGTGAGATAAAAATAAAACCTACTAAAAGTTTTTTTTTATTTTGGGGTTTTGGTGGGAGAGGGGGTTGTAATGTTAGGGGGTGTTTGTTTTTATTTGTTTGCAAAAGAGCTGTTAACTTTAGGGTAATGCCCTACAATAGGCCCTTTTAAGGGCCCTTAGTAGTTTATTATAGATTAGGTTTTTTTTATTTTGGGTTTTTTTGTTTTTTTTTTAAACAGGGTATTAGAATAGGAATAATTTTTATTATTTGGGATAATTTCGTTTGTAATTTTAGTGTTTGCAGTTTTCATTTTTTTAGTAATCTTAGGTTTTTTATTTTTAGTAATGTTAGGTTTTTGTTTTTTTTTAGTAATGTTAGGTTTTATTAGTTTAAGCTTAGGTTTTATTTTTATTTCACAGGTAAGTTTGTATTAATTTTTAGTAGGTAGTTAGTAAATAGTTATATTGTAGCTAGCTTAGGTTTTATTTTTATTTTACAGGTAAGTTTGTATTTATTTTAAATAGGTAGTTAGTAAATAGTTATATTGTAGCTAGCTTAGGTTTTATTTTTATTTCACAGGTAAGTTTGTATTTATTTTAAATAGGTAGTTAGTAAATAGTTATATTGTAGCTAGCTTAGGTTTTATTTTTATTTCACAGGTAAGTTTGTATTTATTTTTAAATAGGTAGATAGTTAATAATTGTAACTTTAATTTAGGTCTATTTTAATTATGTTAAAGTTAGGGGGTTTTAGGTTTAGGGGTTAATAGTTTAATTTAGGTTGTTGCGATGTGGGGGCCGGCGGTTTAAGGCTTAATAGGTTTAGTTAGTGTTGGCGATGTTTGGGAACGGTGATGTAGGGGTTAATATGTTTAGTTAGTGTTAGTGATGTTTGGGAATGGCGGTTTAGGGGTTAATAGGTTTCTTTAGTGTTTCAGTTAGTGTTGGCGATGTCTGGGAACTGCGGTTTAGGGGTTAATAGGTTTAATTAATGTTGGCGATGTTTGGGAACGGCGGTTTAGGGGTTAATAGGTTTAGTTAGTGTTGGCAATGTTGGGGATCTGTGGTTTAGGAGTTAATAGGTTTAGTTAGTGTCGGCAATGTCGGCAAACTGCGGTTTAGGGGTTTATAGGTTTAGTTAGTGTTGGCGATGTTTGGGAACAGCGGTTTAGGGGTAAATATAGGTTTAGTTAGTGTCTGCGATGTCGGAGAACTGCAGTCTAGGGGTTAATAGCTTTATTAAGTGATTTAGTTAGTGCCGGCGATGTCGGGGGAACTGCGGTTTAGATTAGAACAATGAAAAATTCCGAATATGAATAATGGATCCGAAAATTTGGAAACAGATTTATTCATTTTTGGAATTTTGGGGGATTTTAGTTATGGTGCCGATTCGGAAATTCGGATGCATTTGAATCTCCGAATCGGCCAAAGTTCGTCCGAAAACGAAATTCTGCCGAAACGAAGCGCACATGTCTACTGTTATAGCTTGCGCACTAACCCGATGAGCGCAAATAGCTGAACTTGCAATATTGCATGTGCATTTACATATTCCCCCATAGAAGTCAATGGAGAAAAAAAGTGCAAAAAAAACACCCCACTATTACGCAAATCCTATCGCATATTCTCATGTGCGCTAACCCGACATGAAAATATGAATATTTCATATTCCAATGTTCTTCACATAACAGAATATGTTCTGTTTATATATAAAACATATTTCTATATATATGATTTTTTTTGTACAATATGTATCTATACCCATATATCTATATGATTATATATAGGTATAGATATATACCAGTATAAATAGGAATATCTATTAATGTATACATAGAACATATTCTGCTATGTGCAGAACATTGGAATGTGAAATATTTACAGTAAATACAAAGGATAACACTTTATTAAATAGGAATATTGCATACATATACTTTTATATGTTTTAATCTACTTGACTGCAAAGGGCTTTAATGCACTTCAATGTATGTTTATATATGTGTTCATATGTATTTATATGTGTATGTATGTCTGTAAATATATATATATATATATATATATATATACACATTTCCATCTTTAGATATGTATATGTATACATCTCAATGTTAAAGCCCTTTGCCTGCTTTTTCTTCTTACACCTGGGACATCATATGTTGTAGATAGTGTTAATATGAGTGTAACTATACTTTGTAATGTATTTTTTATGTTTTTTGTGACACTTTTTAGTTTTGGAAAACAGTTAACCAGAGCTCTGAAATCACTGTAATTATTCTAGGGCAAAACGCAATTTGTTTCAACTTGTAATACGAGAGATAATCCGGATGAGTTCAAACATCTGCGATAAACCCCTTATAATTTGTGCACAAATGTTTGTGCTCCACTCATATTCGGGAGCTTTAAAGCACCCAGAAAAGTTTTCTTTGGAAACAACCCTTTTAAGGGACACTATACCCTAAAAAAATATTTCATGATTAAAGGGACAGTCTACCATAGAATTGTTATTGTTTAAAAAGATAATCCCTTTATTACCCATTCCCCAGTTTTGCATAACCAACACAGTTATATTAATATACTTTTTACCTCTGTGATTACCTTGTATCTAGGAACCTTCTTCCAGCCCCCTGATCACATGACTGTGACTGTTTATTATCTATTGTCTTGCATTTAGCATTGTATTGTGCTAGATCTTAAATAACCCCCTGTGCCTGAACACAGTGTTATCTATATGGCCCACGTGTACTTTCTGTCTCTTTGTGTTGAAAAGAGATTTAAAAAGCCTGTGATAAGAGGCAACCCTCAAAGGCTTTGAAATTAGCACATGAGTCTGCCTATGTTTAGTTTAAACTAAGAATACCAAGAAAAAAAAGCAAATTTAATGATAAAATTAAATTGGAAAGTTGAATAAAATTAAAAGTCCTATCTGAATAATGAAAGTTTAATTTATACTAGACTGTCCCTTTAAGGTAGAGAATACAATTTTAAACAACATTCCTATTTACTTCTATTATCTAATTTGCTTCATTCTTTAGATATCCTTTAATTAAGAAATACTAATGCAGATGGTAAGCCAATCACAGGAGGCATCTATGTGCAGCTACCAATCAGCAGCTACTAAGCATATCTAGATATGCCTTTCAGCAAAGAATATCAAGAGAATGAAGCAAATTAGATAATAGAAGTAAATTAGAAAGTTGTTTATAATTGTATGATCTTTCTAAATCACGGAAGAAAAAAATTGGGTTTCATGTCCCTTAAAGCAGGTAGCCGCTTTCGGTGAGGTTCCATTCTTGTGTCGGCATCTGTGTTAGTTGAACATATTTGTAGCAACAAAATTCATTGGGAAGCTAGGAATTTACATACAGCTCAATGCAACAGACATAAAGGATACTTTATTTATATATATATATATATATATATATTAGTATATTTTATATATATATATATATATATATATATATATATATATATTGTATATTATATATATATTGTATATTATATATATATATATATATTGTGTATATATATTTATATATATATATATATATATATATATATATATATATATATATATATATATATATATTGATTATTGCTTCATAGCAAGTAAAAATATTAAAAAAACACAGCCATGCATTTCCATACTTTCAACTTCACTCAACAAATTGCTATGTGTAGAAGTCATTTTAAGTCCAGCTAAACTGAAGAATTAATTAGCTAATATGGAGACTCAGAAAACTAATACTTTAGTCTGTTAGACCATCTGCTCAAGTGCACCCTTTTCAAATCTTGGCAATGTAAAAGAATTGTTGAGTACGTTTTGTTTCTTTTACAATGTGTTGCCAGTTTGTGTTCATACAGCATTCTATTTATGGTAAGTAGAAAACTTAAAATTCAACAACTGTTCATGCTGTCACAATTAAAGTCCATTGAAACATCTACACATATTTTTTATATCTGTAACTACAGATAAATAAGCATGTTTATTACTGGATTACGCAAAATGTGTGTCAAAATACATTGTGTATTTGGTGTCATATTTAGGAATGTTGTCTTTATTAAAGAAAACTCAGTATCCATAAACTGATCATGTACTAATGCAGAAACCTGCTCAGCTTCTTTTTTTTTCACTTGCAGAAGAATTCTTTAAAGCCTTAATTTAATAGTATTCATCAAATATGTAAAACAAAAACAAAAAAAACACACAAAACAAGGAAATACATACAAAACTAATAATTTAAAAATGATAAACAAAATGTATGTTTCCTATATCAGTGTTTCTCAACTCCAGACCCTAACAGACCCCATTTTCATGATATCTTAAATAGAGCACATGTGAAATAATTAGCTGATAGTTGAGGGCAGTTTAGTAACCATGGTTACTTATCAGCTGATTATTTCACCTGTGCTTGCTCTAGTTCTGATATAATAAAAAATTTGGCCTAGGGATATTTGAGGACTGGAGGTGATAAACACTGTCCTATATCATGCACTGATATTCATGTATAGCATCATATACCTCACATACAATAAGGATGGTTCTTGATCAAGAAATAAAAGTTGAGTATAAAGCTAAATAAAAAAAGGAGGCTGAGGTTAGAGGTGGGTGAATTCATCTTCAGCTATATATTCCTACCGTACCCTGACTTCTCCTTTATCTCTATTCTTGCTCTGTGTAGAGCACTCAATATATAAAAAAGGAACGGCTAGATTACGAGTTTTGCGTTATGAGTGAAAAAGCTTCATAACGCGGCTTTTTCACTACCGCTGGTATTACGAGTTTTGCAGACACATCTGTACTGCACACTTTTTTGGCTGTAACGCAACATAACTACCGCAGCTTTCAAAAAGTCCTTTTTCAATGGGGCTTCCACAGCGCCGGTATTACGAGTTTGCCTGTCCGGCCAAAAAGTGAGCGGTACAGCCTATACCGTCAAGATCCGTACCGTAAACTGAAAGTCAGTAGTTATGGCTTTTATGTTACAAAGCCGTAACATAAAACTCATAACTAAAGTGCTAAAAAGTACACTAACACCCATAAACTACCTATTAACCACTACACCGAGGCCCTCCCGCATCGCAAACACTAAAATAAAATTATTAACCCCTAATCTGCCGCTCCTGACATCGCCACCACTAGAATAAACATATTAACCCCTAAACCGCCGTACTCCCGCATCGCAAACACTATTTAAATATTATTAACCCCTAATCTGCTGTCCCTAACATCGCCGCAACCTACATTACTGTTATTAACCCCTAATTTGCTGCCTCCAAAATCGCGGCCACTTTACTAAAGTTATAAACCCCTAAACCTACCTAGCTAAAATAAATACAAATTTACCTGTAAAATAAAACCTAACCTGTCTTACACTAACACCTAACCTTACACTACAATTACATAAATTACATTAATTAAATACAATTAACTAAATTACAATAAAAAAACACTAAATTACACAAAATAAAAAACAAATGATCAAATATTTAAATTAATTACACCTAATCTAATAGCCCTATCAAAATAAAAAAGCTAGCCTAAACTAAACTGCCAATAGCCCTTAAAAGGGCCTTTTGCAGGGCATTGCCCCAAAGAAATCAGCTCTTTTACCTGTAAAAAAAAAATACAAACAACCCCCCAACAGTAAAACCCACCACCCACACAGCCAAACCCCCCAAATAAAATCCTATCTAAAAAACCTAAGCTCCCCATTGCTCCCCAAAACTAACCCCAGAAGATACACTTAAAGTTTTTGAAGACCGGACATCCATCCTCAACAAAGCCGGGAGAAGTCTTCATCCAAGTGGCAAGAAGTCCTCAATGAAGCCGGGAGAAGTCTTCATCCAAGTGGCAAGAAGTGGTCCTCCAGGCAGGCAGAAGTCTTCATCCAGACGGCATCTTCTATCTTCATCCTTTCCGACGCAGAGCGGCTCCATCTTCAAGACATCCAGCGTGGAGCATCCTCTTCATACGGTCCCAGCCGTACACTGAAGGTTCCTTTAAATGACGTCATCCAAGATGGCTTCCCTTGAATTCCGATTGCATCAGCCAATATGATTTTTTCACCTTTAATTCAGATTGGCTGATAGAATTCTATCAGCCAATCGGAATTCAAGGGATGCCATCTTGGATGACGTAATTTAAAGGAACCTTCAGTGTACGGCTGGGACCTGTCAGGGTGCCAGGAATCAGACTGAGACAAGAAGTACAAAAATAATCACACCTTTATTAATAGCAAAAAGTCCACAAGTCAAATCACAAGCCAGAAGTCAAAACCAGAGCTGGTAGTCAGACGAGCCGAGTCAGGAGCCAAAGCGAATAGTCAGACGAGCCGGAATCAGGAACAAGCAAAACAGCAGAGTCAGGAACAAGGCAGGGATCAGGAACCAGGAAGGACGTCAGGCAGCCAGGTAATACACAGGAACTCTCACAAACAGGTCTCAGACAACGCAAAGGCAAAGCATACTGAACAGAGGCCCTTTAAATAATAAGTGATGACATCACAATTCTGCGACTGCATCCTGTCTCACATGGATGATGCACACCAGTCTGGCCATAAAAGGAAGTACAGGAAATGAGCAGCATCCCCCACAATGCACCATAGTCAGGAAGAGAGGTGAGTAAAATGGCTGCCAGCAGGACATGGCAAACACAACAGGGAGAAAACCCTGACAGGACCGTATGAAGAGGATGCTCCGCGCCGGATGTCTTGAAGATGGAGCCTGGATGAAGACTTCTGCCCGCCTAGAGGACCACTTCTTGCCGCTTGGATGAAGACTCCTCCGGGATTCGTTGAGGACTTCTTGCCGCTTTGATGAAGACTTCTCCCGGCTTCGTGGAGGATGGATGTCCGATCTTCAAAAACTGTAAGTGGATCTTCGGGGGTTAGTGTTAGTTTTTTTTAAGGGTTTATTGGGTGGGTTTTATTTTTAGATTAGGGTTTGGGCTGAAAAATAGCTAAATGCCCTTCCAAATGCCCTTTTCAGGGCAAGGGGGAGCTTAGGTTTTTTTAGATAGGATTTTATTTGGGGGGTTTGGTTGTGTGGGTGGTGGGTTTTACTGCTGGGGGGTTGTTTGTAAATTTTTTTACAGGTAAAAGAGCTGATTTCTTTGGGGCAATGCCCCGCAAAAGGCCCTTTTAAGGGCTATTGGCAGTTTAGTTTAGACTAGTGTGTTTTTTATTTGGGGGGGGGGCTTTTTTATTTTGATAGGGCTATTAGATTAGGTGTAATTAGTTTAAATATTTGATAATTTCTTTTTTATTTTGTGTAAATGTAGTGTTTTTTTTGTAATTTAGTTAATTGTATTTAATTAATGTAATTTATTTAATTGTAGTGTAAGTTTAGGTGTTAGTGTAAGACAGGTTAGGTTTTATTTTACAGGTAAATTTGTATTTATTTTAACTAAGTAGCTATAAATAGTTAATAATTATTTACTAACTAGTCTACCTAGTTAAAATAAATACAAACTTAGCTGTGAAATAAAAATAAAACCTAAGCTAGCTACAATGTAACTATTAGTTATATTGTAGCTAGCTTAGGTTTTATTTTACAGGTAAGTATATGTATTTAATTTTAAATAGGAATTATTTAGGTATTAATTGTAATTTTTATTTAGATTTATTTTAATTATATTAAAGTTAGTGAGTGTTAGGGTTAGACTTAAGGTTAGGTTTAGGGGTTAATAACTTTAGTATAGTGGCGGCGATGTTGGGGGCGGCATATTAGCGGTTAATAAGTGTAGGTAGGTAGCAACGACATTAGGGGTGGCAGATTAGGGGTTAATAAGTGTAATGTAGGTGGTGGCGATGTTAGGGGCGGCAGATTAGGAGTTAATAAGTGTAGGTAGGTGTCGGCGATGTCGGGGCGGCAGATTAGGGGTTAATAAGTGTAATGTAGGTGTTGGCGATGTAAGGGGCAGCAGATTAGGGGTGTTTAGACTCGGGGTTTATATTAGGGTGTTAGGTGTAAACATACATTTTCTTTCCCCATAGAAATCAATGGGGCTGCGTTACGTAGCTTTACGCTCCTTTATTGCAGGTGTTAGGCTTTTTTTTAGCCGGCTCTCCCCATTGATGTCTATGGGGAAATCATGCACGAGCACTTAAAACCAGCTCAAAGCAGCTCTAGTATTTGGGTGTAGTATGGAGCTCAATTTTGCTCAACACTGCCATATTGCCTGCTAACGCCGGGTTTTTGCAAACCTGTAATAGCAGCGCTATAGGGAGGTCAGCGGTGGAAATAACTTGCAAGTTAATACAGAGCCGCTCATAACGCAAAACTCATAATCTAGCCGGAAGTGTCTAGTAAGTTTGGACTAGGTGACATCTATGATGTTGGTTTGATACAGTAATGAATTTGGGTGCATAATACATCCAACACCCCAACCTATAATGCCCACTGTGCACATTATAAATTCAATGCAAAATCATCAAACCTATTGTTGAATAATCTAACATTTCAGCCTTCTTACAAGACCTTCTCAATGTCAAATGTGCATTTTCCACTTAGGGTGCAGTCTCTTTTAGCTCATTTTGCCTTTCACAGAGGAAAAAAGACAAGGTCAATAGAAAAATAGTTTTGTTTTTTAAATTTTTCAAGCCTGTGGCCTCTGCCACATCTTCAGGTCAATCTGCCTTGACTCTTCACATGCCCCAACCAAAAGGTCCAGCAAGTACCATGAGTCTTATGCTCCATTGTGGCCTATACACATTATGGAGAGTCGAGTAATTTCACCCTGGAAGAGCTGCCCCCCAGCACCCATAGGCTCTGTCACTCAGAGGACTAGATATCGCCAGTTCCTCTGAGGCTTAAAGAAAGTCCCCAAACAGAAGGGGGGGGGTAATGTTGCCACACCAGGAACACTGCCACTAACATCAAAATGGATCTGTTATACAGACAAAATGTCTGCCAGCCAACCTTAATTGCAATAAGTGCTAAGGTGCACAACTAAGTGCTCCTCGGCCCACAAGGAGTTGGGGGGGGGGGGAGAAATTAAAAGCATATTAAATACAGTATAATTGAATAATCAACAAGTGCATAATTAGTAGATTTTTTTCTGACACATTTAAAAATGTACTTTAATTTTCCAGCCCCCTCCCTGTATCATGTGACATCCATTAGCCAATCAAAAACTGATATATATATATATATACACTGTGAACTCTTGCAAATGTTTAGTAGTAGCTGGTGACTCAGAAAGTGTGTGTATAATTTCACAATGGAAGTAAATTGGAAAGTCTCTTAAAACTGCATGCTCTATCTGAATCATAAAAGTGTAATTTTGACTTTAGTGTCCCTTTAAGGCACATGCATCCAGAAGGACACCCTGCACACCAGGTGCTTCTGGGATTGAAGTGTCAGGTGTATTAAGGGGAAACTTAAGACTAAAGTCAATGGGTCTCAAGATCACACCATGTCCCCTGTGAAAGAATCCATGGCAAATCATCCATAATGGCCTGGGACTTCTGACCTCCCCAGCCTTAAAGAATCTGCTCTGCCCCTTATAAGAACAGTTACTACACTATCTTTGCCAAAAAAGCAACAAACCCTAGGTGTACATTATGTATTTTCTGCATCTTGTTAGGGCATGTCAGCAAGGAGTCCATATCTAATTTGCCCATCTTATTCTTAGGGTACCCCAAAGTAAACCAGATATGGACCCCTTGTTCACACGCCCTAGAGGTATGAACCTGTACCTCAATTATGAGACCTAGAGCGGCCAACCCATGCTTCTGGGGTTTGATACTTTCTCTCTTTCAGAAAATTGCCTGGTATTTAAGGGCTGGACTGTCATTTTGGCAATATCAGAAGGATATACTACAGGACTGTTTCCTCTTTAATATGCTTAGTAAGCTAAAAGAGATTGCTTGTACCCTGAATTACACTGGTCTTCTGAACAATTATTTTCTTTAACATTTGTTCATCTATAATTTCCGATTTCAAGTACTCATTTGTAGAGTAGGGTGGGCAGAGGAAAAACATATTTTATGTAAGAACTTACCTGATAAATTAATTTCTTTCATATTGGCAAGAGTCCATGAGCTAGTGACGTATGGGATATACAATCCTACCAGGAGAGGCAAAGTTTCCCAAACCTCAAAATGCCTATAAATACACCCCTCACCACACCCACAATTCTGTTTAACGAATTGCCAAGTAGT
The DNA here is from genome assembly GCF_027579735.1 of Bombina bombina. Classification (NCBI taxonomy): domain Eukaryota; kingdom Metazoa; phylum Chordata; class Amphibia; order Anura; family Bombinatoridae; genus Bombina; species Bombina bombina. The sequence goes on along the minus strand of NC_069502.1, from coordinate 784,940,554 downwards.
GGTATGATAGAAAAAATGAGTAAAAAGCATCAAAAAAGGAACTGAAAATATTATTGTGCTTTATACAAAAAAACATAACCACCATAAAAAGGGTGGGTCTCATGGACTCTTGCCAATATGAAAGAAATGAATTTATCAGGTAAGTTCTTACATAAATTATGTTTTCTTTCATGTAATTGGCAAGAGTCCATGAGCTAGTGACGTATGGGATAGGAATACCCAAGATGTGGAACCACACACAAGAGTCACTAGAGAGGGAGGGATAAAATAAATCCACAACCAAAAAATTAAATCCACAACCAAAAAAATATCGGCTAGATTATGAGTTGTGCGTTAGGGTAAAAAAGCAGCGTTAAGAGGCCCTAACGCTGCTTTTTCCCTACCGCTGGTATTACGAGTCTTGAAGGTTTAGGGTGACCGCACACATCTTTGGCCTTACCGCAAAACGACTTACGTCAACTTCGTAAAGTCTTTTTTCGATGGGACTTTCATAGCGCTGATATTACGAGTCTGTCCTGGGAGGCCAAAAAGTGAGCAGTACACCCTACGCTGTCAAGAGTCCTAACGCATTTAAAAGTCAGTAGTTATGAGTTTTATGGTACAACGCCGTAACATAAAACTCATAACTAAAATGCTAAAAAGTACACTAACACCCATAAACTACCTATTAACCCCTAAACCGAGGCCCTCCCGCATCGCAAACACTAAAATAAAATTATTAACCCCTAATCTGCCGCTCCAGACACCGCCACCACCTACATTATATGTATTAACCCCTAATCTGCCGTCCCCAACATCGCCGACACCTATATGTCACGACCACTATACTAAAGTTATTAACCCCTAAATCTAAGTCTAACCCTAACCCTAACACCCCCTAACTTAAATATAATTTAAATAAATCTAAATGAATATTACTATCATTAACTAAATTATTCCTATTTAAAACTAAATACTTACCTGTAAAATAAACCCTAAGCTAGCTACAATATAACTAATAGTTACATTGTAGCTATCTTAGGCCTAGATTTGGAGTTTGGCGGTAGATGGGCTGTTAACGCTACGCAGGCTTTTTTCTGGCCGCACCATAAAATTAACTCTGGTATGGAGAGTTCAAAAAAATGCTGCGTTAGGCTCCAAAAAAGGAGCGTAGAGCATTTTTACCGCAAATGCAACTCTCGATACCAGAGTTGCTTACGGACGCGGCCAGCCTCAAAAACGTGCTCGTGCACGATTCTCCCATAGGAAACAATGGGGCTGTTTGAGCTGAAAAAAAACCTAACACCTGCAAAAAAGCTGCGTTCAGCTCCTAACGCAGCCCCATTGTTTCCTATGGGGAAACACTTCCTACGTCTGCACCTAACACTCTAACATGTACCCCGAGTCTAAACACCCCTAACCTTACACTTACTAACCCCTAATCTGCCGCCCCCGCTATCGCTGACCCCTGCATTATATTATTAACCCCTAATCTTCCGCTCTGTAAACCGCCGCAACTTACATTATCCCTATGTACCCCTAATCTGCTGCCCCTAACACCGCCGACCCCTGTATTATATTTATTAACCCCTAACCTGCCCCCCACAACGTCGCCGCCAGCTACTTACAATAATTAACCCCTAATCTGCCGACCGCAAAGCGCCGCCACCTACGTTATCCTTATGTACCCCTAATATGCTGCCCCTAACACCGCCGACCCCTATATTATATTTATTAACCCCTAATCTGCCCCCCTCAACGTCGCCGACACCTGCCTACACTTATTAACCCCTAATCTGCCGAGCGGACCTGAGCACTACTATATTAAAGTTATTAACCCCTAATCCGCCTCACTAACCCTATCATAAATAGTATTAACCCCTAATCTGCCCTCCCTAACATCGCCGACACCTAACTTCAATTATTAACCCCTAATCTGCCGACCGGAGCTCACCGCTATTCTAATAAATGGATTAACCCCTAAAGCTAAGTCTAACCCTAACACTAACACCCCCCTAAATTAAATATAATTTTAATCTAACGAAATTAATTAACTCTTATTAAATAAATTATTCCTATTTAAAGCTAAATACTTACCTGTAAAAAAAATCCTAATATAGCTACAATATAAATTATAATTATATTATAGCTATTTTAGGATTAATATTTATTTTACAGGCAACTTTGTAATTATTTTAACTAGGTACAATAGCTATTAAATAGTTAAGAACTATTTAATAGTTACCTAGTTAAAATAATAACAAAATTACCTGTAAAATAAGTCCTAACCTAAGTTATAATTAAACCTAACACTACCCTATCAATAAATTAATTACATAAAATACCTACAATTACCTACAATAAAACCTAACACTACACTATCAATAAATAAATTAAATACAATTTCTACAAATAACTACAATTACATAAACTAACTAAAGTACAAAAAATAAAAAAGAACTAAGTTACAAAAAATAAAAAAATATTTACAAACATAAGAAAAATATTACAACAATTTTAAACTAATTACACCTACTCTAAGCCCCCTAATAAAATAACAAAGACCCCCAAAATAAAAAAATGCCCTACCCTATTCTAAATTAATAAATTTAAAAGCTCTTTTACCTTACCAGCCCTGAACAGGGCCCTTTGCGGGGCATGCCCCAAGAAAATCAGCTCTTTTGCCTGTAAAAAAAACCATACAATACCCCCCCCCAACATTACAACCCACCACCCACATACCCCTAATCTAACCCAAACCCCCCTTAAATAAACCTAACACTAAGCCCCTGAAGATCTTCCTACCTTGTCTTCACCTCACCGGGTATCACCGATCGGTCCTGGCTCCGATATCTTCATCCAACCCAAGCGGGGGCTAGACATCCACTGAAGAAGTCCAGAAGAGGGTCCAAAGTCTTCCTCCTATCCGGCAAGAAGAGGACATCCGGACCGGCAAACATCTTCATCCAAGCGGCATCTTCGATCTTCTTCCATCCGGTGCGGAGCGGGTCCATGTTGAAGCAGCAGACGCGGATCCATCCTCTTCTTCCGGCGTCTCCCGACGAATGACGGTTCCTTTAAGGGACGTCATCCAAGATGGCGTCCCTCGAATTCCGATTGGCTGATAGGATTCTATCAGCCAATCTGAATTAAGGTAGGAATATTCTGATTGGCTGATGGAATCAGCCAATCAGAATCAAGTTAAATCCGATTGGCTGATTTGATCAGCCAATCAGATTGAGCTTGCATTCTATTGGCTGTTCCGAACAGCCAATAGAATGCGAGCTCAATCTGATTGGCTGATTGGATCAGCCAATCGGATTGAACTTGATTTTGATTGGCTGATTCCATCAGCCAATCAGAATATTCCTACCTTAATTCCGATTGGCTGATAGAATCCTATCAGCCAATCGGAATTCGAGGGACGCCATCTTGGATGACGTCCCTTAAAGGAACCGTCATTCGTCGGGAGACGCCGGAAGAAGAGGATGGATCCGCGTCGGCTGCTTCAACATGGACCCGCTCCGCACCGGATGGAAGAAGATCGAAGATGCCGCTTGGATGAAGATGTTTGCCGGTCCGGATGTCCTCTTCTTGCCGGATAGGAGGAAGACTTTGGACCCTCTTCTGGACTTCTTCAGTGGATGTCTAGCCCCCGCTTGGGTTGGATGAAGATATCGGAGCCAGGACCGATCGGTGATACCCGGTGAGGTGAAGACAAGGTAGGAAGATCTTCAGGGGCTTAGTGTTAGGTTTATTTAAGGGGGGTTTGGGTTAGATTAGGGGTATGTGGGTGGTGGGTTGTAATGTTGGGGGGGGGGTATTGTATGTTTTTTTTTACAGGCAAAAGAGCTGATTTTCTTGGGGCATGCCCCGCAAAGGGCCCTGTTCAGGGCTGGTAAGGTAAAAGAGCTTTTAAATTTATTAATTTAGAATAGGGTAGGGCATTTTTTTATTTTGGGGGTCTTTGTTATTTTATTAGGGGGCTTATAGTAGGTGTAATTAGTTTAAAATTGTTGTAATATTTTTCTTATGTTTGTAAATATTTTTTTATTTTTTGTAACTTAGTTCTTTTTTATTTTTTGTACTTTAGTTAGTTTATGTAATTGTAGTTATTTGTAGAAATTGTATTTAATTTATTTATTGATAGTGTAGTGTTAGGTTTTATTGTAGGTAATTGTAGGTAGCTTATTTAATTAATTTATTGATAGGGTAGTGTTAGGTTTAATTATAACTTAGGTTAGGACTTATTTTACAGGTAATTTTGTTATTATTTTAACTAGGTGTTATGTTCCTGTCCCTTTAAATCAGGATGTTCAGGTATTCACATTCCTATATAAGGCCCCTCCTCCAGTCTACCTATGCTTGGTAATTTATATTCACTTAGCTATAAGCTGAGCAACAACGAAGACACCTTGCTGATATTCCTAACCAAGGAATTTACTCATAATAACTACAACTGCTGTGTGCTTTTCAACTTTGGATCGTCATATACCAGGTTTCCTTGTTTTGTCCGAAATCCTTAAAGTATCTCTTACTTGTTAATACTGTTTCTCCCGGCTTCTACATTGAAGCCGTGTATCGGCGTCTGACGTCACCGTAAGTCTCTGGAGCTCTCTCTCACTCTGGCTGCAAACAACCAACTCCTGTGCTTAATAGCAACTCACCTTGAAGCTGCGGTAACCGTTACTATTCCTTACTCTCTGAAGTTGGTAACGTATTACACCTTAATTCACTTACTACTTTGAAGGACTTTCCTGCATGTTTTACAGTGTGACGCTTATGCAAATACAGCTTCCGTTAACATTCTGATTGCCTGTAATATCTTTCGATTCAGCTTGATGAACTGTGCTTAATTATTCTATGTGCTTTATCAAATAATCATACTATTGGTTGTGAAAGACTGCCTGCTGTTTATATGAATAGTAACAACGTTATAGACTAACTAAGGACTGCCTGTTAACTAAAAACAACATAACCTGTTATAGAGTTCTCCTGCTTACTTCATATAGAAACACCTCCTGGTTGCAACCTGTGTTATTTGAGGCTGACATTCACCTACTAATACTTAATCTTACCTATATCTTTCATTTATCTACTATCTCTATAATTATCTGCATATTGCAACCTGGTTTTGCAATCGGGATAATATACCTTTAAATCTCATTTCTTTCTCTCTGCATAATTATCTGCATATTGCAAACTGCTATTGCAATCGGGATAATATACCTTTATATCTCATTTCTTTCACTCTGCATCCATGCAGCAGTGACCCTCAGATCTATGAGCAAAAACTAGGTTCTTGATTACATCTAATGAACCTAAAGGTTTGGTGTGAGACTGAGTGGTCCTGCAGTTAAGGATATTAAATACTTGCACCTAACATAACATATTACCAAGCCATAACATATATCCTACAGCATGGATATCACTGAACTTACAAACCGTGTTGGTTCCCTTGCACAAAGCATGGACCATATGCTACAAGGCCTCAGAGAAATTAAAATTGAAAATGATCACATTAGGAAGTTTATTAATGAGCACTTATCTGATAAACCTGCTCCTATTGAATTAACACCAGAACCAACTGTTTCTCCACCTGAAAAATTCTTTGGTGACAGGACTCAGTTTAGAGAATTTAAAAACTCCTGTACTCTGTACTTTTCTTTAAAATCCCGAACCTATACATCTGATCGGGTCAAAGTTCTAACGGTCATCTCATACCTCAGAGGAGAGGCTAAATCCTGGGCTAACGCCTTTTATGAGAACAATGACCCCATATTGGACTCCTTAGATGCCTTTTTCTCTGCCATGTCCCTATTATATGAAGACCATCATAAGCAGAATACTGCTGAGACTGCTCTTAGGAGCCTACGACAAGGTAAAAGAGCAGTAGAAGAATATATCACGGACTTTAAAAGATGGGCACCAGACACCCAATGGAATGAACCTGCTCTGAGAAATCAGTTCAGAACAGGTCTTTCTGAAACATTAAAAGATGAATTAGCCCGTGGTGCAGTTCCTGTGGAATTAGAGAATCTTATGACCTTATGTATCACTGTTGATAGAAGGATAAGAGAACGTAGATCTGAAAGGGCACTATCTGATCCTGTTGCCAAGAAAATCCCGGTATACCATCCTGTGGTCACTGCACCATCTAAATCAAATGATGAACCTATGGAAGTTGCTGTCATGAGGGGTCCTCTAAAACCAGAGGAAAAAGCCAGAAGGAAGCTACATAACTTGTGTTTATATTGCGCAGCAAAGGACCATGCTGTTAGAGACTGTCCTGTGCTTATGAGACAGAAGAGGGGTAAGAATCTTCAGCACCAAAATTGCCTTAATAAATTGTCTGCGCTTACCACTCATTTACCAATTTCTGTTCTTTTGCAGTGGCGTCTACAGAAGACAAAAACCCAGGCCGTTATTGACTCTGGTGCATCTGGGAATTTCATTGACCAAGCATTTGTAACAAAACATAAAATACCCACAATAAAAAAAGATAGTGCACAAGCCATAAGATTGGTTGATGGTTTTCTTATGAATACAGGGCCTATCACCCATCACACTACACCCTTACAAGTTATCACACAGAAGGGCCATACTGAGACATGTACATTTGACATTTTGCCCTCTAGTTTATACCCGTTAATTTTTGGTATCAATTGGTTGATAAAGCATGATCCTGATATATCTTGGAAGCAAGGTGTTGTGAATTTTAATTCCACTTACTGTAAGGAAGTCTGTTTTCCCAAAGCTTCTGTGTGTTGTATGACTGATCATGTTTTACCTGAATGTTATAAAGAATTTTCCGATGTGTTTGACAAAGTAGAAGCTCAGAACTTACCCCCCCATAGGTCTTATGACTGTCCGATAGACTTACTACCGGGCAGTTCTATTCCCTTTGGTCATATATACCCTATGTCAGAACCTGAATTGGTTCATTTGAAACAGTACTTAGAGGATAACCTTAAGAAAGGTTTTATAAGACCTTCCACCTCTCCAGCGGGTGCTGCAATGTTTTTTGTTAAAAACAAGGACGGATCACTTCGTCCTATTATCGACTACAGACAACTTAACAAATGCACCAAGAAAAACAGGTACCCACTCCCACTTATCCCTGAACTTATAGAACGGTTGCAAGGAGCTAAAATTTACACAAAATTAGATCTTAGAGGAGCTTATAACTTGATAAGAATGAGGAAAGGCGATGAGTGGCTAACAGCTTTCCGCACACGTTATGGACTGTATGAATATACAGTAATGCCTTTTGGGCTGTGCAGCGCTCCTGCAACGTTCCAGTGTTTTATAAATGACGTATTTCATGACTTACTTGATGTCTGTATGGTCATTTATTTAGATGACATTTTAATCTATTCTGACAATATAACAAACCATCACACCCATGTCAAGCTTGTTTTGTCCAGACTTCGTTCACACCATCTCTATGCCAAGTTAGAGAAATGCATTTTTAATACCACTACTACTTCCTTCTTAGGATACCATGTTTCCCCTTATGGTATCGCCATGGAAGCAAACAAAGTGGAAGCTATTACTAACTGGAGCACCCCCCGTACAAAAAAGGATGTTCAGAGATTTCTTGGGTTTGCAAACTTCTATAGGAAGTTTATCAAGGGCTTTTCTGAGATTGCTAGACCCTTGACTAAATTAACTCAGAAAAAACCTGGTTTCTCTTGGAATATCCATGCTGAGAACGCATTTAATATATTAAAGGAGAGGTTTGTAACAGCACCGATACTCAAATTCCCAGATCCCAGTTTACAGTACACGCTTGAGGTTGATGCTTCTGAGTACGCTCTTGGAGCTGTACTTTCAGAAAGAGTTTCACCCAAGGAAGCACTGCATCCAATATCATATTACTCTAGGGTAATGAGCTCAGCCGAGCTAAATTATGCTATTGGTGAAAAAGAGCTTCTCGCTATAAAATCAGCACTAGAGTTCTGGAGACACCTCCTTGAGGGTACTAAACATACTATTCTTATACTTACGGATCATAGAAACCTTGAATATTTAAAAACCAGCAAAACGTTAACATCTAGACAAGTTAGATGGAGCCTCTTCTTTTCAAGATTTGATTTTACCATCACTTACCGCCCGGGTTCCAAAAATACAAAAGCAGATGCGCTTTCAAGGAAGGATCCAAAACCTCAACATTATATACCTCCAGATTCTATCATTCCACAAAATAAGTTCATTGGATTAACTTCAATCACTGAAACCTCTATAAAAGAGTATCAGAGAGCAGATCCAAAACTCCCATTAGCAGATCTACAAAAACACAGTAGTAATCTGTATTACCATGGAAACCAGATATACATACCAGAACCTCTACGTAATGAATTGATGCATTCTGCACATGATTCTCTTCTTTCAGGACATCCTGGACTTCATAAAACACTACGCATACTTCAAAGAGACTATTGGTGGCCCAATATGAAAAGTTCTGTCTCTTCTTATATTCGATCCTGTTCAGTCTGCGCTACTTGCAAACATACTAGAACTCGTCCTTATGGTCTTCTACTCTCATTACCAGTTCCTGAAAGACCCTGGAAGGACATAGCAATGGACTATATAGTGGAGCTACCCCCATCCTCTAACCATAACACAATTCTAGTCATTGTTGATCTGTTTTCTAAAATGGCACATTTTATTCCACATATGGGTTTACCAACCGCATCCGAAACAGCCATACTGTTCTTGAATCATGTTGTAAAGTTACATGGACTACCCGACTCCATCACATCTGATAGAGGATCTCAATTCACCTCTAAGTTCTGGACTCAGTTATGTTCTATTCTCAAGATTACTAGGAGATTAAGTACTGCTTATCATCCCCAGACTAATGGTCAGTGCGAAAGGACTAACCAGTCTCTTGAACAGTATCTGAGATGCTATTGTACCAACCAACAGGATAATTGGTTCGCTCTGCTGCCTACTGCAGAATTTGCACATAATAACATGACCAACGCATCCACAAAAACTTTGCCATTCTATATTAATTATGGTTTTCACCCTTCATATCATCTTTTCCACAGAACCGATTCCTTGCTACCTACGGTTGATCAGACTGTCAATACTATTGCTGAGGGGTTTTCTGTTCTCAAAACAACCTTACAAGAAGCTCAAGCTTCACAGAAACATCATTATGATTTAAGACGCTCAAAACCCCCTCTTTATAAACCTGGGGATAAAGTTTGGCTAAGTACCAAACACCTGAAACTCTGTATTCCAAGTAAAAAGCTTGGAAGTCTTTTCATAGGTCCCTATGACATAGTTAAGGTTGTTAATCCAAATGCTGTGACTCTTCAGCTGCCTCCTTCTCTCAGGATACATCCTACATTCCATGTGTCCCTCCTGAAACCTTTCTCTCCGATAAGGGATCCCCCTCATCCTTCGTTGACTAACCCTCCAGTTGTGGATGATGTTGAGTATGAGGTGGATTCTATCTTGGACTCTCGTTTATACCGCAATCAACTCCAGTACCTGGTACGATGGAAAGGTTTTGGGGCTGATGAGGACTCCTGGGAACCATACTCTAATTTGTCGGCACCCCGTCTTCTTTCAATTTTTCATCGGAGACATCCCGACCGACCCAAGCCTTGATCCGCGGAGCGGCTCTTTTTAGGGGGGCGTCCTGTTATGTTCCTGTCCCTTTAAATCAGGATGTTCAGGTATTCACATTCCTATATAAGGCCCCTCCTCCAGTCTACCTATGCTTGGTAATTTGTATTCACTTAGCTATAAGCTGAGCAACAACGAAGACACCTTGCTGATATTCCTAACCAAGGAATTTACTCATAATAACTACAACTGCTGTGTGCTTTTCAACTTTGGATCGTCATATACCAGGTTTCCTTGTTTTGTCCGGAATCCTTAAAGTATCTCTTACTTGTTAATACTGTTTCTCCCGGCTTCTACATTGAAGCCGTGTATCGGCGTCTGACGTCACCATAAGTCTCTGGAGCTCTCTCTCACTCTGGCTGCAAACAACCAACTCCTGTGCTTAATAGCAACTCACCTTGAAGCTGCGGTAACCGTTACTATTCCTTACTCTCTGAAGTTGGTAACGTATTACACCTTAATTCACTTACTACTTTGAAGGACTTTCCTGCATGTTTTACAGTGTGACGCTTATGCAAATACAGCTTCCGTTAACATTCTGATTGCCTGTAATATCTTTCGATTCAGCTTGATGAACTGTGCTTAATTATTCTATGTGCTTTATCAAATAATCATACTATTGGTTGTGAAAGACTGCCTGCTGTTTATATGAATAGTAACAACGTTATAGACTAACTAAGGACTGCCTGTTAACTAAAAACAACATAACCTGTTATAGAGTTCTCCTGCTTACTTCATATAGAAACACCTCCTGGTTGCAACCTGTGTTATTTGAGGCTGACATTCACCTACTAATACTTAATCTTACCTATATCTTTCATTTATCTACTATCTCTATAATTATCTGCATATTGCAACCTGGTTTTGCAATCGGGATAATATACCTTTAAATCTCATTTCTTTCTCTCTGCATAATTATCTGCATATTGCAAACTGCTATTGCAATCGGGATAATATACCTTTATATCTCATTTCTTTCACTCTGCATCCATGCAGCAGTGACCCTCAGATCTATGAGCAAAAACTAGGTTCTTGATTACATCTAATGAACCTAAAGGTTTGGTGTGAGACTGAGTGGTCCTGCAGTTAAGGATATTAAATACTTGCACCTAACATAACACTAGGTAACTATTAAATAGTTCTTAACTATTTAATAGCTATTGTACCTAGTTAAAATAATTACAAAGTTGCCTGTAAAATAAATATTAATCCTAAAATAGCTATAATATAATTATAATTTATACTGTAGCTATATTAGGATTTTTTTTTACAGGTAAGTATTTAGCTTTAAATAGGAATAATTTATTTAATAAGAGTTAATTAATTTCGTTAGATTAAAATTATATTTAACTTAGGGGGGTGTTAGTGTTAGGGTTAGACTTAGCTTTAGGGGTTAATACATTTATTAGAATAGCGGTGAGCTCCGGTCGTCAGATTAGGGGTTAATAATTGAAGTTAGGTGTCGGCGATGTTAGGGAGGGCAGATTAGGGGTTAATACTATTTATGATAGGGTTAGTGAGGCGGATTAGGGGTTAATAACTTTATTATAGTAGCACTCAGGTCCGCTCGGCAGATTAGGGATTAATAAGTGTAGGCAGGTGTCGGCGACGTTGAGGGGGGCAGATTAGGCGTTAATAAATATAATATAGGGGTCGGCGGTGTTAGGGGCAGCAGATTAGGGGTACATAAGGATAACATAGGTGGCAGCGCTTTGCGGTCGGCAGATTAGGGGTTAATTATTGTAAGTAGCTGGCGGCGACGTTGAGGGGGGCAGGTTAGGGGTTAATAAATATAATACAGGGGTCGGCGGTGTTAGGGGCAGCAGATTAGGGGTACATAAGGATAACGTAGGTGGCGGTCGGCAGATTAGGGGTTAAAAAATTTTTATCGAGTTGCAGCGATGTGGGGGGACCTCAGTTTAGGGGTACATAGGTAGTTTATGGGTGTTAGTGTACTTTAGGGTACAGTAGTTAAGAGCTTTATGAACCGGCGTTAGCCCAGAAAGCTCTTAACTCCTGCTTTTTTTCGGCGGCTGGAGTTTTGTCGTTAGAGCTCTAACGCTCACTTCAGAAACGACTCTAAATACCGGCGTTAGGAAGATCCCATTGAAAAGATAGGATACGCAAATGGCGTAGGGGGATCTGCGGTATGGAAAAGTCGCGGCTGAAAAGTGAGCGTTAGACCCTTACCTACACGACTCCAAATACCGGCGGTAGCCTAAAACCAGCGTTAGGAGCCTCTAACGCTGGTTTTCACGGCTAACGCCAAACTCCAAATCTAGGCCTTAGGGTTTATTTTTATTTTACAGGCAAGTTTGTATTTATTTTAACTAGGTAGAATAGTTATTAAATAGTTATTAACTATTTAATAACTACCTAGCTAAAATAAATACAAAAGTACCTGTAAAATAAAACCTAACCTAAGTTACACGAACACCTAACACTACACTATAATTAAATAAATTAACTAAATTAAATACAATTACCTAAATTAAATTAAATTAGCTAAAGTACAAAAAAAAAAAAGCTAACACTAACCCCCTGAAGATCGACTTACCGGGAGAAGTCTTCATCCAAGCCGGGCCGAAGTCCTCAACGAAGCCGGGAGAAGTCTTCATCTAAGGCGGGCGAAGTGGTCCTCCAGACGGGCAGAAGTCTTCATCCAGACGGCATTTTCTATCTTCATCCATCCGGCGCGAACAGGTTCATCTTCAAGACATCCGACGCGGAGCATCCTCTTCATCCGACGACTAAAGCTGAATGAAGGTACCTTTAGGTGACGTCATCCAAGATGGCGTCGCTTAGTTTCCGATCTGCTGATAGAATTCTATCAGCCAATCGGAATTAAGGTAGAAAAAATCCTATTGGCTGATCCAAAATTTTGCTCAACGCTCACTTCTTTTCTTTTAACGACAGGTTTTTGTAAACCTGTAATACCAGCGCTTGTAGGTAAGTGAGCGGTGAGAGAAAACTGCTTGTTAGCACCGCATAGCCTCTAACGCAAAACTCGTAATCTGGGCTTATGTTTTTCTCATAAATAAGAGTGAAAAAACTTAAAACATAAGCAGAGGAATCAAACTGAAACAGCTGCCTGAAGAACTTTTCTACCAAAACTGCTTCTGAAGAGGCAAATACATAAAAACGGTAGAATTTAGTAAATGTATGCAAAGAAGACCAAGTCGCTGCTTTGAAAATCTGATCAACTGAAGCTTCATTCTTTAAAGCCCACAAAGTGGAGACTGATCTAGTAGAATGAGCTGTGATTGTCTGAGGCAGGGCCTGACCCTACTCCAAATAAGCCTTATGAATCAAAAGCTTTAACCAAGATGCCAAGGAAATGGCAGAAGCTTTCTGACCTTTCCTAGAACCAGAAAAGACAACAAATAGACTAGAAGTCTTCCTGAAATCTTTAGTAGCTTCGACATAATATTTCAAAGCTCTTACAACATCCAGAGATTGTAAGGATCTTTCCAAAGAATGCTTAGGATTAGGACACAAAGAGGGGACAACAATTTCCCTATTAAAGTTGTTAGAATTCACAACTTTAGGTAAAAAATTAAATGAAGTCCACAAAACTGCCTTATCTTGATGAAAAATCAGAAAAGGAGATTCACAAGAAAGAGCAGATAATTCAGAAACTCTTCTAGCAGAAGAGATGGCCAAAAGGAACCACACTTTCCAAGAAAGTAGTTTAATATCCAAAGAATGCATAGGCTCAAAAGGAGGAGCCTGTAAAGCCTTCAAAACCAAATTAAGACTCCAAGGAGGAGAGAATGATTTAATGACAGGCTTGATACGGACCAAAGCCTGAACAAAACAGTGAATATCAGGAAGCTTAGCAATCTTTCTGTGAAATAAAACAGAAAGAGCAGAGATTTGTCCCTTCAATGAACTGGCTGATAAATTTTTATCCAAACCATCCTGAAGAAACTGTAACATTCTAGGAATTCTAAAAGAATGCCAGGAGAATTTATGAGAACACCATGAAATACCTGTATAAGTCTTCCAAACTCGATAATAAATCTACCTAGAAACAGATTTATGAGCCTGTAACATCGTATCAATCACTGAGTCAGAGAAACCTATATGACTAAGCACTATGCGTTCAATTTCCATAACTACAAATTTAACAATTTGAGATCCTGATTGAAAAACGGTCCTTGAGACAGAAGGTCTGGTCTTAAAGGAAGTGGACACAAAGAAGAAAGAAAGATGGTGTGAGTGCTAGCTTAAAGGTAAAGTGATATCTGTTCCTGCAAGGGATCATTAATTCCTCATAAATGATCCAAAAAGGATGTACAAAAAGCGCTCCACAAAAAAGGTGTGGGACAGAAGCGCTCCACAAAAAAGGAGCTTACCATACAAGTATAATGATATTAAAGGAATAAACAATGTGAATATAGTAATATAAATGTTGTGATAATATGTGAAATAATGTAAAGAAATATATAAAAATATAAAAAACAATTGTTGTGATTAAATAAATAAAACTCTTTGTGATCAAACTAAGTTATTGGTCTATTAGTTTCTATAACTAATTAAAAAGGATGTGACAAATATATCGTTCAAATGTAACAAATTTATTAAAATGCTAAAATTACTAAAAATAGTTAATATAACGCTTGTGTATCGAAGAATTGTGAGTTACATTATTGGCATTTAAGCTGTGCACAGCCGAAGAAACTATTCCATACACCCTCTCTCTGTCATTTTGTGTAAGAACATCACAAACCAACGATAGAACACTATATACCAAGGAACTTTTAAGTTCCAATAGTCTGGATGAAACACATGTGCATGTTCCTTGAAAAGCACTTATTTTGATACAATATTGCTATATGTGTTTCGAACCTTGATACAAAGGTGTGTGCAATATTATTTGTAGATTAGCCATATAGATGCCGGCATCTAATAGTATTTCTAATGGGTTATATTAACTACTTTTAGTAATTTTAGCATTTTAATAAATTTGTTACATTTGAGCTATATATTTGTCACATCCTTTTTAATTAGTTATAGAAACTAATAGACCAATAACTTAGTTTGATCACAAAGAGTTTTATTTATTTAATCACAACAATTGTTTTTTATATTTTTATATATTTCTTTACATTATTTCACATATTATCACAACATTTATATTACTATATTCACATTGTGGAAGTGGCCAAGGTTGACAACTGGACATCCGAACAAGGTCCGCATACCAGAACCTGTGAGGCCATGCTGGAGCTACCAGAAACACAAACTAATGTTCCATGATGATTTTGGAGATCACTCTTTGAAGAACTAGAGGTGGAAAGATATAAGCAGGTTGGTAAAACCAAGGAACTGATAACGCATCCACCGACTCTGCCTGAAGATCCCTGGACCTGGATAGGTACCTGGGAAGTTTTTTGTTTAGATGAGAAGCCATCAGATGTATTTCTGGAAGACCCCACATCTGAACAATCTGAAAAAACATCTGGATGGAGAGACCACTCCCCCAGATGTAAAGTCTGACGGTTGAGATAATCCACTTCCCAATTGTCTATACCTGGGATATGTACCACAGAAATTAGACAAGAGCTGGATTCTGCCCAAGCAAGTATTCAAAATACTTCTTTCATAGCTAGGGGACTGCGAGTCCCACCCTGATGATTGACATATGCCACAGTTGTGACATTGTCTGTCTGAAAACAAATGAATGGTTCTCTCTTCAACAGAGGCCAAACCTGAAGAGCTCTGATAATAGCATGGAGTTCCAAAATATTGATTGGTAACCTCGCCTCTTGAGATTTCCAAACCCCTTGTGCTGTCAGAGTTCCCCAGACAGCTCCCCAACCTGAAAGACTTGCATCTGTTGTGATTACAGTCCAGGTTGGACGGAAAAAAGAGGCCCCTTGAATTATACAATGGTGATCTAAACACTGAGTCAGAGAAAGTTGAACATTGGGATTTAAGGATATTAATTGTGATATATTTGTATAATCCCTGCACCATTGCTTCAGCATACAAAGCTGGAGATGTCTCATATGAAAACGAACAAAGGGGATAGCGTCTGATGCTGCAGTCATGAGACCTAAAACTTCCATGCACATAACCACTGAAGGGAACGATTGAGACTTAAGGTTCCAACAAGCTGAAACCAATTGTATTCGTCTCTTGTCTGTTAGAGACAGAGTCATGGACACTGAATCTATCAGGAAACCTGAAAAGGTGACCCTTGTCTGAGAAATCAAGGAACTTTTTGGTAACTTGATCCTCCAACCATGTCTTTGAAGAAACAACACTAGTTGATTCGTGTGAGATTCAGCAAAATGTAAAGACTGAGCTAGTACCAAGATATCGTCCAAATAAGGAAACACCGCAATACCCTGTTCTCTGATTACAGACAGTAGGGTACCGAAAACTTTTGAAAAAATTATTGGAGCTGTCACTAGGCCAAATGCAAGAGCAACAAATTGGTAATGCTTGTCTAGAAAAGAGAATCTCAGAAACTGATGAAATCGGAATATGAAGATATGCATCCTGCAAGTCTATCGTGGACATATAATGACCTTGCTGAACAAAAGGCAGAATAGTCCTTATAGTCATTATTTTGAAAGTTGGCACTCTTACAGAACAGTTCAAAATTTTCCGATCCAGAACTGGCCTGAATAAATTTTCTTTCTTTGGGACAATGAATAGATTTGAATAAAACCCCAGACCCTGTTCCTGAAACGGAACTGGTATAATTATCCCTGAAAGCTTTAGATCTGAAACACACTTCAGAAAAGCCTGAGCCTTCACTGGGTTTGCTGGAACGTGTGAGAGAAAAAATATTCTCACAGGAGGTCTTACTCTGAATTCTATTTGATACCCTTGAGAGACAATGCTCTGAATCCATTGATTTTGGACAGAATCTGCCCAAATGTTTTGGAAAATTTTTAATCTGCCCCCCACCAGCTGAGCTGGAATGAGGGTTGCACCTTCATGCAGACTTGGGGGTTGGCTTTGGTTTCTTAAAAGGCTTGGATTTATTCCAACTTGAAGAGGGTTTCCAATTGGATCCAGATTATTTGGGGGAAGGATTGGCTTTCTGTTCCTTATTCTGTCGAAAAGAACCAAAAAAATTAGAAGCCTTAGATTTACCCTTAGATCTTTTATCCTGAGGTAAAAAACTCCCTTCCCCCCAGTAACAGTTGAAATAATTGAATCCAACTGAGAACCAAATAAATTGTTACCTTGGAAAGAAAGAGATAGTAATCTAGACTTAGATACCATGTCAGCATTCCAATATTTAAGCCACAAAGCTCTTCTAGCAAAGATAGCTAAAGACATAGATTTAACATCAATTTTGATGATATCAAAAATAGCATCACAGATAAAATGATTAGCATGTTGGAGCAAGCGAACAATGCTAGACAAATCAGGATCTGTTTCTGGCAAGGGATACAACTTTTTAAACCTAGCAGAAGGAATAAAAGAAGTACCAGGCCTATTCCATATCTTTGAAATCATATCAAAAATAGCATCAGGAACTGGAAAAACCTCTGGAGTAACCACAGGTGGTTTATAAACAGAATTTAAACGTTTACTAGTTTTAATGTCGAGGACTAGATTCAACACCTCTTTTAACAAGTAACGAATATACTCCATCTTAAAGAGATAAGTAGATTTGTCAGTGTCAATATCTGAGGTAGGATCTTCTGAATCAGATAGATCCTCATCAGAGGAGGATAAAGCAGTATATTGTCGGTCATTTTAAATTTCATCAACTTTATAAGAAGTTTTAAAAGACTTTTTACGTTTATTAGAAGGCAGAATAGCAGACAAAGCCTTCTGAATCGCATCAGCAATAAAATATTTTATATTCACAGGGATATCATGTACATTAGATGTTGAAGGAACAACAGGCATTGTACTAGTACTGATGGATACATTCTCTGCATGTAAAAGCTTATCATGACAACTGTTACATACTACAGCTGGAGATATAATCTCTACTATCTTTGGTAAAACTGTTATCAGGCAGCAGGAATCCAACAGTGGTTTCTGAGACAGGATCATATTGAGACATCTTGCAAATGAAAGAGAAAAAACAACATATAAAGCAAAATTATCAATTTCCTTATATGGCAGTTTCAGTAATGGGAGAAAAATGCAAACAGCATAGCCCTCTGAGCATAGAATAAAACAAGAGGCATATAGGAAGTGGGGTTTAAATAATTAAATTATTTGGCCCCAAGTATGACAAGCAATGCAAAATGAAATTTTTTGGCGCTAACAACATCCGGAAATGACATAACTCGCGTCATGGCAGATACAACCTTGTGCAAGGAACCTGGCGTCAACTAAGACGCCGGAAATGGTGAATTTGCATCAACGAACGTACCTTCATGCCAAAAAAATTCTCGTGCCAAGAATGACGCAATAAATATTAGCATTTTGCCGCCTCGCAAGCCTAATTTTGCCTGTGAAAATTAAAGAAAACAGTCAATTTTGAAGAAAAGACTATACCCCAGGTAAGAAAAATAACTTCCTAAATATGTTTTTCCCAATTTTGAAACTGATAATCTGCAAAAGGAAATATACATAAACCTGACTCATGGCAAATATAAGTACAATACATATATTTAAAACTTTATATTAATACATAAAGTGCCAAACCATAGCTGAGAGTGTCTTAAGTAATAAAAACATACTTACCGAAAGACACCCATCCACATATAGCAGATAGCCAAACCAGTACTGAAACGGTTATCAGTAGAGGTAATGGTATATAAGAGTATATCGTTGATCTGAAAAGGGAGGTAGGAGATGAATCTCTACGACCAATAACAGAGAACCTATGAAAAGATTCCCCACAAGAAAAACCATAGAATTCAATAGGTGATACTCCCTTCACATCCCTCTGACATTCACTGTACTCTGAGAGGAATTGGGCTTCAAAATGCGGAGAAGCGAATATAACAGAAGAAAATCAAGCACAAACTTACTTCACCCCCTCCATTGGAGGCAAAGTTTGTAAAAAGTGAATTGTGGGTGTGGTGAGGGGTGTATTTATAGGCATTTTGAGGTTTGGGAAACTTTGCCCCTCCTGGTAGGATTGTATATCCCATACGTCACTAGCTCATGGACTCTTGCCAATTACATGAAAGAAAAAAGTATTCTAATAGCCCTATAACTTTTGCTTTGAGAAAGATTAAAGGGACATTATACACTCATTTTCTCTTGTAAGGTGTATCCAGTCCACGGATCATCCATTACTTGTGGGATATTCTCCTTCCCAACAGGAAGCTGCAAGAGGATCACCTACAGCAGAGCTGTCTATATAGCTCCTCCCCTAGCTGCCACCTCCCAGTCATTCTCTTGCAGCTCTCGACAAGGGAAGTCGCATAGAGAGATGTGGTGACTTAGTAATCGGCTTAATGGTAGTGGCAATAGACATAGTGCCATTTGCCCGCCTATATTTCAGACCGCTGCAACTCTGCATGTTCAGTCAGTGGAATGGGGATTACACAGATTTGTCCCCTCTACTAAATCTGGATCAAGAGACCAGGGATTCTCTTCCCTGGTGGCTATCTCGGGTCCATCTGTCCAAAGGTATGACCTTCCGCAGGCCAGATTGGACAATAATAACAACAGATGCCAGATGAAGGCTCAGGGATCGTGGACTTAGGAGGAGGCACTCCTTCCGATAAACATTCTGGAACTAAGAGCGATATTCAATGCTCTTCAGGCTTGGCCTCAGCTAGCTGCGGTCAGGTTCATCAGATTTCAGTCTGACAACATCACGACTGTAGCTTACATCAACCATCAAGGGGGAACAAGGAGTTCCCTAGCAATGTTGGAGGATTCAAAGATAATTCTATGGGCAGAGATTCACTCTTGCCATCTATCAGCTATCCATATCCCAGGAGTAGAGAACTGGGAGGCGGATTTTCTAAGTCGACAGACTTTGCATCCAAGGGAGTGGGAGCTCCATCCGGAGGTATTTGCACAGTTGATTCAACTTTGGGGCGCCTTGGTCCTTCAACCTGGCTTATGTGTTTCCACCGTTTCCTCTGCTCCCTCGTCTGATTGCCAAGATCAAGTAGGAGAGAGCTTCTGTGATTTTGATAGCACCTGCGTGGCCACGCAGGACTTGGTATGCAGATCTGGTGGACATGTCATCCTTTCCACCATGGACTCTGCCGCTGAGACAGGACCTTCTACTTCAGGGTCCTTTCAACCATCCAAATCTAATTTCTCTGCGTCTGACTGCTTGGAGATTGAACGTTTGATTTTATCAAAGCGTGGTTTCTCCAAGTCGGTCATTGATACCTTAATACAGGCGGGAAAGCCTGTCACCAGGAAAATCTATCATAAGATATGGTATAAATATCTTCATTGGTGTGAATCCAAGGGTTACTCATGGAGTAAAGTCAGGATTCCTAGGATATTATCCTTTCTCCAAGAAGGATTGGAGAAGGGTTTGTCAGCTAGTTCCTTAAAGGGACAGATTTCTGCTCTGTCTATTCTTTTACACAAACGTCTGGCTGAGGTTCCAGATGTTCAGGCGTTTTGTCAGGCTCTGGTTAGAATCAAGCCTGTGTTTAAACCTGTTGCTCCGCCATGGAGTTTAAATTTAGTTCTTAAAGTTCTTCAAGGGGTTCCGTTTGAACCTTTGCATTCCATAGATATTAAGCTCTTATCTTGGAAGGTTCTGTTTTTAGTAGCTATCTCCTCGGCTCGAAGACTTTCGGAGTTATCTGCTTTACAATGTGATTCCCCTTATCTCGTTTTCCATGCAGATAAGGTAGTGTTACGTACCAAACCTGGTTTTCTAAGGTGGTATCTAATAAGAATATCAATCAGGAGATTGTTGTTCCGTCACTGTGTCCTAATCCTTCTTCAAAGAAGGAACGTCTATTACACAATCTTGACGTGGTTCGTGCTTTAAAGTTTTATTTACAAGCTACTAAAGATTTTCGTCAAACATCTGCATTGTTTGTTGTCTACTCTGGACAGAGGAGAGGCCAAAAGGCTTCGGCAACTTCTCTTTCTTTTTGGCTAAGAAGTATAATCCGCTTAGCTTATGAGACTGCTGGCCAGCAGCCTCCTGAAAGAATTACAGCTCATTCTACTAGAGCGGTAGCTTCCACATGGGCTTTTAAGAATGAGGCTTCTGTTGAACAGATTTGTAAGGCGGCGACTTGGTCTTCGCTTCATACTTTTTCTAAATTCTATAAATTTGATACATTTGCTTCTTCGGAGGCTATTTTTGGGAGAAAGGTCTTACAGGCAGTGGTGCCTTCCATTTAAGCGCCTGCCTTGTCCCTCCCTTCATCCGTGTCCTATAGCTTTGGTATTGGTATCCCACAAGTAATGGATGATCCGTGGACTGGATACACCTTACAAGAGATTTTTATTTTTAAACTACAGTCACCACTGCACCCTATAGTTTCTCCTTTCTCTTGCTTGCCTTCGGTCGAATCACTGGGAGGTGGCAGTTAGGGGAGGAGCTATATAGACAGCTCTGCTGTGGGTGATCCTCTTGCAGCTTCCTGTTGGGAAGGAGAATATCCCACAAGTAATGGATGATCCGTGGACTGGATACACCACAAGAGAAATAAATTTATCAGGTAAGCATAAATTTTGTTTTTTCTTTGCATAAATGTTTTGTAGATGATCTATTTAAATAGCCCATAAAGTTTTTTTGTTTTTTTTAAATGTATAGTTTTGCTTATTTTTTTCATATGCAAAAGAAGGGGGAGGGGGGTTTCTTATTTCCCACTTGTAGTGGGCTTTCCAGCTAAACTGAGAGCTTCTAAGTAAGTTTTTTAACAGTTTTATACTGGATTTTTATATCAGTATCTGTGCATTGTATTCTTTATAGTAGTGTCTATTACATGCAGTTATATGAAAATGAGTGTATACTGTCCCTTTAAAGTTACATCTGAGGGACACATTTGTGAGTCTTAAAGGAATATGAATCCCAGATTTTTTCTTTCATGATTCAAATAGAGCATGCAACTTTAATGTAGCTACTAATTAGCAAGTGCTACCCAGGGTTCTGAACCAAAAATGGGCCAGCTCCTAAGCTCACATTCCTGCTTTTTCAAATAAAGATACCGAGAGAATGAAGAAAAATTGATCATAGGAGTAATTTAGAAAGTTGCTTAAACATGCATGCTCTATCTGAATCATGAAAGAAAAAAATTGGGTTTCATAACTTTTTAAGGGGATTTAGATTCTTCTTTGTGTTCCAGAAGCCAATGAGGATACTCCAGGAGGTACTTATGGTCTAGTATTGAGTTTTTATGGAGAATCCTAACTGTACTTTTTGTACTCTTTTAAATCCACTATTTCTTTAAATTTGCACCCACTGTATTCCTTTATGTTGTACGTTGAACCCTTCCCAGTGATATGCAATGACTGGGAATGTGTGTATATGGCAGCTGTGTACAGAAAAAAGTAAAAGAAGGGGCTGCTCTTAGTAAGTTGGAATTACTCAGGTGCTTTAAAATAAGTTGACTTAAGGCAAACAATATTTTAAACTACTGGAAATCAAGCTATAGAGTAAGAGGGAGGATAGAGCGTATGAGTAAAGGATATAAGAGAGGAACTATTAAAGTAAAATATGAGAGTAACCAGAAGAGCATTAGGATTAAAAGGGGAAATATATAAGATACTAAAGGGATGATGAATAGAAAAAAAGATGATTAAGTGGAGTAGCAATGCTTTGAGTTCTTATGCTTGTTTTGTATTTTTTTCTTCCTTTTTCTAGAAGTATTGCACTTACAGCCATCCTATGGCTTGAAGGTATGACTATGTAGTTCCATGTGCAGGGCTGCATTATGACTTTCTTAGGGCCTAGGTACTTTTGCCTTTGTGTGCCTCTTCTCCATAAAAATAAATATTACATATATTTATATTTTACAACTGAGTCTGCATAATGACGACTATAATCCAGATTGGATACCAACATAGTCAATGTATGTATCTCCCTTATTGCGAGAGGTATACTGCTCTGAGAAAAAACGTGCGCTTCCTATCTGCAATAATTCAGTTTGCCTCTAAAGCTGAGCATCAGGGGATACCTACTCCTCTTTGTGCATCCCCATCTGCAAACCTCACCTCATGATCTGAGGCTTAGCCCACTGACACTTCTGTCATAAAAAGGACAGGTACTGTAACAGTTGAATGCAGACACGGAGAGAGACTGAGACAGACTGTATGCCTAATGTTTAAAAAACTCGCCGGCATGGAGAGAAATCTCACCAAATCTTTGGGGGCTTTTAAACATTATTTTAAAATGTAGGCGTCTCTCCTTCACATCCAGAACTCTGCAAAACTCAAAAAAAAAAAACCTTTAAAAAGTATTTGAGGGACCTTGTTGTAATGACAAGCAGAGAGGTTTAGATCATCAGGCCCTGTGAGAGAACAAACACTCCACAATGGAGCTTCAGGACTTGAGGGAGCATATAACAAGTTGTTTCATTAATAAAGTATCATCTTTTTAAATTAGGGATTTTGGATAAGAGAAGGGCCTTTTGTTCTAGTTTAATGTGTTCTCATAATAGAATGTACCCTTGTTCTGCACTGCATATGTGTTTTTGGCACTAGAGCACATGAATGTGGAGGGCAACAGTGTTGTTCTCAGCATTCCTTCCTCTATGTGGAGGATGAACCTGTGTTGTCCGTCTTCACAGAGGGGTTTATTATTTATGGTTGGGGAATGAGGAGGGTCTGGAGTTGCAGCTCTGACCAAACTGAAATAAGGTTGAGGAAGAAGGAGCTTTGAAATAGCCTCCCTCACACCCTTTTTTGACCTAGAAGGACAAGTACCTCTCGTTTAAAAGGAAAGAAGCCCCTCTTTTGCATGTCACTTAGGATGCTGGTGATACCAGTAAGAAATGATCACCTTAACCACGGGTTATTATAAGGGTGGTTTTCTATGTAGAGGTAGAGGAGTTATTAACCCTCTTAACTCCAGCTTCCATGCTTTAATGACAATGGCAATTTAGGCATTTTTCTATGTATTGGTTTCACCGTAATTATCCACTCTCCACCAAACCATATTATATACAATTTATTGTAAAAACAAACAGGGCTTTCTTGTAATACCCTATATGGGAATAAAAATAGCAATACAGTGGATATAAAAAGTCTACACACCATTATAAAATGGTAGGTTTTTGAAATGCTAAGACAGGAATAACATCAATGTAAATTTCACACATAGAGAAAAAATAAGAAATAGTTAATTATTAGGAATATTTTAAATAAAAAATAACTAATTGCATAGGTCTGCTCACCCATTTATAATGGGGGCTCTAGCTGTACTCACAGTTATCCAATCAAATTCTAAACCATGCCTGTAGGTAAATAGCATACACTTGCCATCAATGAATGGGATTCTGAATAAACCCAGGATAAAGTCAGCTGTTGCTGTAGGATTTGATTGAATGTTTGTGGTTGCATACTACTGGGAGAGCCATGGTCTACAAACAGTTGCCAAAAAAAACTGTGAGAGCTAATTGTTGAAAAGTACCAATCAGGAGAGGTATACAAAAGGATTTCAAAGGCACTGGATGTACCAAGGAGCACTGTTATAACCATAATCGATAAATGGAGGAAAAGTGACATTGCAAAGATCAGGATGACCCTCCAAAGTTGATCAGAGGAAGAGGAGAAAACTTATCACAGAGGCTAACAAGAGGCAAATAGCAACATTGAAGGAGCTAAAGGAATTTCTGGAAGGTGCTGGCCACTCCTTGTTACCACCATTTCTTGTCTTCTGCACATCTGGGCTATAGGGTAGGGCAGCAAGACAGTATCCCTTTATTACAAAAAAGGAACATCCAAGCCCATTAAAATTATGCAAAAAGATTAATTCAATCACTCCAAACCTTGTGGGTAAATGTGCTATGGTCTGACGAGACAAAAGGTTGAACTTTTCGTTATAAATTATAAAAGATATGTTTGGCGCAAATCCAATAAAGCATATCATCCAAGGAACACCGTACCAAATTTGATGCATGGTGGTGGTAGCATCACGCTTTGGTACTGCTTCTCTTCAGCTGGGTCAGGGGCTCTTGTCAAGATTGATGGGCTAATGAAAAGCTCCAAATATCAAGATATGTTAGCACAAATCTTGCTGGCATCTGTCAGAAAGCTGAAGATGAAGAGGAATTTCACATTCCAACATGACAATGACTCAATGATGACCAAGGCATGGCTTCGGAAAAGAAAAATCAAAGTGTTGGAATGGCCCAGTCAGAGCCCAGACCTTAACCCTGATCGGAAACATCTGGAATGCCCTAAAGAGCTGTTTACAGGATGTACCCTCACAACTTTTTTGCAAAGAAGAGTGGGATAAAATTCCAAAGTTTATGCAAAGTTATTAGAGACTAATTCACAAAGACTTGATACTGTAATAAATGCAAAAAGACTTTCTACAAATTATAAGATGCGAGAGGTGTGCAGACTTATGTTGTAGATTTTTAATTCTAAATGTTCCTATCAATTAACTATTTGTTTTTTTCTGCTGATTTTTATTTGTTGGAAGACACAGTGTGTTTCTCTCTCTATATATAAATATATATATATATATATATATATATATATATATATATATATATATATATATATATATATACATACATATACAGGGAGTGCAGAATTATTAGACAAGTTGTATTTTTGAGGATTAATTTTATTATTGAACAACAACCATGTTCTCAATGAACCCAAAAAACTCATTAATATCAAAGCTGAATAGTTTTGGAAGTAGTTTTTAGTTTGTTTTTAGTTATAGCTATTTTAGGGGGATATCTGTGTGTGCAGGTGACTATTACTGTGCATAATTATTAGGCAACTTAACAAAAAACAAATATATACCCATTTCAATTATTTATTTTTACCATTGAAACCAATATAACATCTCAACATTCACAAATATACATTTCTGACATTCAAAAACAAAACAAAAACAAATCAGTGACCAATATAGCCACCTTTCTTTGCAAGGACACTCAAAAGCCTGCCATCCATGGATTCTGTCAGTGTTTTGATCTGTTCACCATCAACATTGCGTGCAGCAGCAACCACAGCCTCCCAGACACTGTTCAGAGAGGTGTACTGTTTTCCCTCCTTGTAAATCTCACATTTGATGATGGACCACAGGTTCTCAATAGGGTTCAGATCAGGTGAACAAGGAGGCCATGTCATTAGATTTTCTTCTTTTATACCCTTTCTTGCCAGCCACGCTGTGGAGTACTTGGACGTGTGTGATGGAGCATTGTCCTGCATGAAAATCATGTTTTTCTTGAAGGATGCAGACTTCTTCCTGTACCACTGCTTGAAGAAGGTGTCTTCCAGAAACTGGCAGTAGGACTGGGAGTTGAGCTTGACTCCATCCTCAACCCGAAAAGGCCCCACAAGCTCATCTTTGATGATACCAGCCCAAACCAGTACTCCACCTCCACCTTGCTGGCGTCTGAGTCGGACTGGAGCTCTCTGCCCTTTACCAATCCAGCCACGGGCCCATCCATCTGGCCCATCAAGACTCACTCTCATTTCATCAGTCCATAAAACCTTAGAAAAATCAGTCTTGAGATATTTCTTGGCCCAGTCTTGACGTTTCAGCTTGTGTGTCTTGTTCAGTGGTGGTCGTCTTTCAGCCTTTCTTACCTTGGCCATGTCTCTGAGTATTGCACACCTTGTGCTTTTGGGCACTCCAGTGATGTTGCAGCTCTGAAATATGGCCAAACTGGTGGCAAGTGTCATCTTGGCAGCTGCACGCTTGACTTTTCTCAGTTCATGGGCAGTTACTTTGCGCCTTGGTTTTTCCACATGCTTCTTGCGACCCTGTTGACTATTTTGAATGAAACGCTTGATTGTTCGATGATCACGCTTCAGAAGCTTTGCAATTTTAAGAGTGCTGCATCCCTCTGCAAGATATCTCACTATTTTTTACTTTTCTGAGCCTGTCAAGTCCTTCTTTTGACCCATTTTGCCAAAGGAAAGGAAGTTGCCTAATAATTATGCACACCTGATATAGGGTGTTGATGTCATTAGACCACACCCCTTCTCATTACAGAGATGCACATCACCTAATATGCTTAATTGGTAGTAGGCTTTCGAGCCTATACAGCTTGGAGTAAGACAACATTCATAAAGAGGATGATGTGGTCAAAATACTCATTTGCCTAATAATTCTGCACTCCCTGTATATATATATAAATAAATTGTGACAGAAAGTAGGGCTTGTTAATATAAGACCAAGCCATATATATAGCATTGCCCCTTTCTGTTAGTAGTAGGGATGAAATGCATGTTTAAATTGTGCAGTTTGTAAACTGTACTCTGGGTCCTTTGGATAGAGTATCTGGAGAGAAGGGTGGGCCAACACCTATGAAGCTGTTCATGATTGTAGTTCCTAGAGTTTAAAAGGAAGCCTACCTTAGGTCTGTTAGTCACATCCTGCCCTAGAGGTTTATGCAATCAGAAAAATATCACACCCTAAAGATGTTCTTTTATGACAAAATCAAGTTAACCAACCCCTTCTGTACCGGGAATGTTAGAGAAAAACTTGACCAAAATACCAGCATTTTCGCTATCACTCCATTTAAACAAAAATAGAGCCTTTGTTTTTTTTATTTACCTATAAAAAATATATATAATTTTAAAGTATCAACCCAAAGTATTGATCTAGACCCGTTCTGGTATATTTAATGCCACTTTTTGGCCACCAGATTACAATCATATAAAATAAATTGTTAACTTTTTTGAAAACTTTGGGTTTCTCATTGAAATTATTTACACACAACTACTGCAGTAATTAGACAAGTGGTTGCAGAAGCTTCTCTGGGATACCCTTTGTTTAGAAATAGCAGACATACATGGCTTTTCCATTGTTTTATTGTCAATTAGAAGGCTGGCCCCATCTTAGGTACTGGCAGAAAATCTGCCACTATGCAGTTTAGTTTTTAAAAAATATATATTTATTAATGTAGTGTATGGAGGTGTATAATTTTTTTATTGAGGTTATGCTGATACATACAAAAGGTATAGAATACCTCACAACAGAAACAATAACATAGTCAAATTTACAGTAGTTATTTTTATACATGAAATAACATAATAGTATTGTGCTAGGTATATATTAAAAACCTCTATTTTCATATTATATTCTTTACTTATTTCCTCAGATATAACAACCGACCATTTTTGGACCCAGAGAAAAACAGATACAAATGTAGAGTGGAGGGAAAATAGTATGACATTTTTAGCTTCAGAAATATAGGGGGAGGAGGAGATTCAGCGGGTAAGCACCGCTATTCAAATATGGGGGAGTGTGGAGGGGCGGAGTCTTATAAGAGGACAGGCGGAAAGACATGAGGGGGCTTCTAGGATATATATTGGAGAGTTAAGAGTATATCTAAGACTCAGCATATGTCATATGACATTTGGCTTCTAGTATTGTACAGTGACCTAAGAGAAACCACAGGTTCAGGGGGTCAATATCTCGTACTCGGGCAGTTGGCTGGTGGGATTATGGATTACGTAATTATAATATGTTTACAAGACTCACTGTTAGCTATGTCATTCATGTTGAAACCTCAATGACACTAATGGGGGTAGGCAAGGCATAAAATATATGTAAGGTACAGTATAACGCATAACATCAATATATTTCTAAAGGACTTCTAATGTCTTTCTGAGGACAAACACTCAAACCTTAGATTACAAACACTATCTGTAATGATTTGTCTTCAAAACCTACTCTGCCCTTATAGGGCGGAATACTGAAATACAAAAGCAATGCATCTTTTATCATTCTATATCAGTGACTAAATGTCAACCAGAGAAGTATGCCTAAGTAGATAAAAAGCAACTTATAAGCTATCTGTAGAACTATAGTAGTTTGAGTATAACTATATGCATAGGATCTAGCTAACCAGTTAGTGGTATTACCGCAATATATTATAGAGACACGCAAGAATAGCAGGTGACAATGGGCTGATATAAGGTATGTTAAACATATAAGAGCATTGAGTAAGCCTCTGCATTAAAGTGGAATTTTCCAAAGCATAGACTAACTGCACAGCTTCTAAATAGCTACTTAATGTAGGATAGAGCTCTATTAAACTGGTTGTGGGCTGCTTAATTTGGGAAGAAGGTACAAGACCCATTGCATGAGAAAGCGTTCTGGTCAAAGGTTTCTAAAGATAAAAAAACTCAAACATTATATTGCAAACTCTATTTATATTATTTTGTCTTTAATACATACTCTGGCCCTATAAGGCTGGGTACTGAAATATAAAAGCAATGCTATTTTAACCATTCTATATCAAGAACTCTAATTATCAGCTAGAAGAGTATACCCAGGTGTATAAGAAGTAGCTTAGGAGTTATCAGTGAAGCTATAGTTTTATTTGGTTATATGTGCAGCTTCCATATTCTATCCCAATGTGAAATTATTTAACAAAACAGTGCAAAGGGATATCAGTCCCTCAGGCTCAATACAGTTCCTAGGATTTTTTCTCTCTTTTTTCTCTTTCCCCCCCCCCCCCCTTTTTTTTTTTTTTTTTTTTAGAGACTACATGAGATGCCTAGAGCAAGTCAATGAAAACAAGCAATTTAAGTTAAATATAGGGAAATATAGGTATCAGCTATAATGGTTTTTGCAGACCCTATATTTTTTTGTATTTAATGTAACAGGTTAATATCTAAGTGCCTTTATATTCTAACAGAGGATCATTAAATAGAGTATTCACATATTAAGAGTAGTAATTTGGTAGTAATAATATCTCAGGCACACCCTAGTAGACAAAAAGATAAGATGTGATACTATATTAGCTGCATGTTGGACATTACTCAGTATTATATACTTAAAGGGACGTTTATGTCTATGTGATGATGAGGCTTTCTATATTCTCATAAACACAACATGACTTGTAGGATTTAGCATATAAATGTAAGTCTTCCAACTCACACTGGCACAGTACGACTTATCTAGGAGAGAAGTCTCTGCTATAATATCTGTAAAAAATAGTCTCTATATATAACATTATACATGAAACAGAATGTACAACATTTGAAAAACATACAACTTGACTTGCAATTAAGTAGAGTCACAGGTACTGTTAATGATTTTTGGGCTAGGATGTTACTAGTATTAGGGCAATGAACGGAAGGAATTTACCAGTCTCTGTGAAAGTATAGGGAGAAAAACTAGTAGAGCTGTAAGTTCTTACTATTTTAATAAACAGCAATGTGATTTGGCTAATACTAAGTCTGTGTGGATTCATAGTTAGTGTTCCAATATTGGGGTTCCCTTGTGCGGATACTGTTCCTCTAACAAAGGCGCACATTAGCCCACTCCACATTTATCAGGCTTACTCCATGGCTCCGGTACTAGGGCCTTTCTCGAAGCAGATGCCATATGGACTGCAGGGCAGGAATAACCACCCGTTCCGATGGAAGGCATCTGGGCTATCCTCCTAAGCATCGAGAGCTTCTCTACCAGGGAAGGATTCAGCATCTGCCCCTCCGGTGTAGATTTGTAGAGAAGGAAACCGGGGGCCGTTTGCGTAGTCATGCGCTCCGTCGGATCTGTCACTTCAACAGCTATTTCCCGGCCCCGTGGGCCGGCCGTATCCCCCGGGGCCCAGGTAGATGGGAAGCGCATGGAGTCGGCAGATGACGAGGTCTCAGGCAAACACCTGCCATCTTTATCCACTAGCAGCAACATATCCGATCTCAGGTGGGTTTCCAGTCTCCCTATTATTGGGCTCTCTGTAGAAACGCAGCTCTCATTAGATAGCCATATGTCATCTCTCCCAGTCTCCTTCCGTAACAGATCACCATTAGATGGATGTAGTAGCTGTTTGATTTTGGCTAGATTTTCATCCATCCGCCATGCCAATAGTTCCAACAGAGACTGTACCGTGGGGTATAAGTCTTCTATGGGTGCCAGTACCATTTTTGCGAAAGTGATCAGTTTTATTAGAGCAATTAGTAAAGGAATAGTCTATGCAGCAATTTATTACAAAGCTTCTGGAGTTTGCTGCTGAACTCGGCGTCCACGTGGCAGTATTCAAATATGATAGTTGAGAGATAAGTCTACTCCCTCTCTTCAAATTCTAAATCGTTGCTCGATTTCCACATGTAATTTGTTGGGACCTTCGTTAGGTACTTTGGTTGCCATATATATTAGCAATTATCCTCCAAAAAATAGGATTTAGAGCCGGAGCTCTTACTATGTGCGTCCAGCTCGTTTGGCAGTTGGCTCCGTCCCCCTCCCCCCTGATTTTATTAGTTTCAGTAGTGTAGTGGCCTCCCTCACACTCCCTACCTCCAAGATCAATATTTTCTGTAGTATATGGTCCTTTTCATAGTGTAGGGGTCCCATCCTATCCTCTCCATTCATACACGCTATATACCTATATGGGGGTTGATTAGGTGATTATTGATAGTTACCATTTAGTAGGCCTTAATCTCCTAACCACCCCTCATACCTGTATGGGGGTTGATTAAGTGATTAGGGTAGAGCTGCTTAGGGGTTAAAAGTGCAGTTATCTATAATTTTTAAAATATTATGCATTCTTATGTATTATGCATATTCTTTTAACTATTGTATATAAATTAATACATATTTATTTTTTCTTGTGTTTTTTATTGTGAACATAAATATATAATTTAAAATGTATATTTATGTACAAAAAAATACAATGTATTATTACATAACAGGCATGCAGTTATGTAATACTGTACTATAATTATAATGCAACTGTATTTTGTAACATAAATATATATTTTAAAGATATATTAATATTTGAAATAGTAAAGCATCAAGCAAGAATATCTACATTTTAATGTATATATCCTATACTTTAACTAATATGCATGTTTTATTTCAAACATTGTAGACATAATGTAGTCAGGCATTGCATTGATATTTAATATTTAAAATTGTATGCATGTATTGCATATACAATAAAATGTATTTATATTAGCTTGTTGTGTTTATTAGTGATAGTATAGATATATATGTTAATATATATTTAATGTTATAGTAGTCAGTAGCCTTAAATTATATTTTTACATAACAGGCATGCCGATATGTAAAACTATAATTATACTGTCTTAAATATCAAATATTCAAACACAACTAGCAACATTTAATTACATTTTCATTTATATATATTTATATATAAGCTATATGCATTTTACATAACAGTGCATTATTTTAATTATTAAATATTTATGTATAGGGCCTTAGCTTCTACAGTTATTTTTAGGTTATCACAACTTATGGGTCAATATTTAAATTATATGCATAGTCGGGCTCCGAGAACTCAGCACTGGGCCGAGGCTCAATTGCTTCTTAATAGGGGTGCCGATCAAGCAGGGTGCAGGGGATCAACTCGCCTTTATGGTAAGTTGTCTGCAATTTGATGAGGCACCTAGGGATACCACTTGTTTGGGGGTGCTACCTTCTGGGAAAAATGGTGGACACTTCAATTCTGATACCCCTTTTAAGAAGCAGCGGACCGGAGCTCAATTCCGGTTTGGCACTGAGTTCCAGAAGCCCATCTAGGCTATAGTGATACATAGTGATACAAAAGTTAAATCTGTAACCCTTTGTTCTGCCAAATTCAGAACATATGGTTACAAATTATTATTTATTTTTTCATAACCCGGGAGTCTCTCAATTGGTACTTGTCATCATCGTTTGTCATCATATTTTCTGAATGAAGCAGAACAAAGGGTACTTAGTTACGTATTGAATCTTTTGTCCTACCCAAGATTTCAGTTTATTTCAGACTATATTTGATGTAAATAAATTTGTACGACAACTTACTTTAAAGAAATTCTATTTCAATACACAGGAAATTCCAATTACTGTGCAAGGATAGCTTCGGTGACTCACACTCAATTAACTTTGATTATGCCTGTACTATGCTAACCTTAATGTCGCTTGAAAATTAAAAACCTATATTATCAGACCAGACTGTCTGTAGTGGCAAGGTTTTTAAGCTGCATTCTAATTTCTATTCAGTTCACACACAAGGCAAACAACTAGAACTCTTTCATAAATGTGTTTTGGAAGATCTCAAATTACTCTTTCAAACAGGGTCCACTACACATTCTAATTTGTTGAGGGTAGAAAGAGAATCAGTACCTACTTTACAATCTAACCATTCATTGGTAATAAAAAACTTAGACAAGGGAGGTAGCGTTGTAGTGACGAAAAGGACAGACTATGTACAAGAAGCTTTGAGTTATAATCCAAACTATAATATGAATATCCAAGGTAACTTAAGACTTTATTAGATGATGTTTTTGGAAATAGTAATTTTTGATCAAAGGACCCATTATGGTCTGTTCGTAAACAAACCGATCTTGCCTATTTTCCATCATCTACATAAGTGCACAGGGGGCTAATTGATATAAGGGGCCACCATATTGTGGTAGGCATATGCTGCTTATTAGAGCCAGTTTAAAATGGATAGACTCCTTTCTACAGCCTTTAATTTATGTATTAGGGATGCAACTTTTGACACTGATGGCAAGATGGGTACAGTTGGCTCACAGTAGATGTGGTCTCTTCTATCTCGGATTAAAAGCAAACTGGGATTAAAAGCAATTGTTTTGTTTTTTTAACTCAGAGACTATTCTTCCATCAGAAGCCAAATCTTATTTGAATAGAGTCATTGAATTCCTCCTGAATCATAATTATTTTGTCTTTTAAGGGAATTTCTATCAGCAAAAACAGGGCACGACGATAGGGGAGATGTTTGCCCCATCTTATGCTAATCTTTTTATGGGTTAGTGGGAGCCGGCCTTTATGTACCCGGATGGAAACACCTTCAGAGACAATTATTATCACTAATTATTCTAATCAATTTTTCCAAATTTGTAAAATCATTTAAAAAAATCTACCTATTCTACATGGTAATGCTATCTTGAAACAAGCGATTGGACAATGTTGTGATTTTGTATCTTGGTAACCTTCTCTCACCTAGGTCCTGATATTCAAATTACTGAATATTCTAAGAAAACACAAATTTTATCTTCAGGAATGTTTATGTTGCTATGTAGTGTTCTTTATGTTAAACAGTACTGCTGGTGCAATTATAAATGCTGACAGCGTATGTGCAGCGGACATGATACGCTACTTCGTATCATGTCCGCTCACACATTGTTAAACATGTCCCATAGAGTGAAAACAAAAAATTACTTCTGATAGAGAAGCTGGGTGTAATGAAAAAAGAGACACACAGGGAAATATGTGTGGTTGCGGCCTTTATACTACATAGAAGATAAAGCAAAATAAAGGCAAATTAAAATTTAAGCCTCACCCATTTTAAAGCCAAGGGGTTAAAAAAATAAAAATGGCATGAAATGTCTGGCCTTGCTCACCTTCATAAGAGATTAGAACATACTCAGCATGGCAGCAGCAGCCAGCAGGAGCTTGTCGTGCATAATCTGCACTTATTATTTCAACAGTGAGAATAACTATTAACTTTTGCCAGGTGACAGTGGGTGGGCTTTGCGCGCGACCTTTGGTTACTGGGGCTCTACAGGAACTTAGTTACATAAAATACTGGCTACAACACACCCATGTTAGTACAGCCCCAGGCCCCCTTTGCTCACCGGGCCCCTGACATGAGTCACCCCATTCACCCCCTGATGGCGGCCTTGCACACATATAAACATATATACAGTATTTATATATATATATATATATATATATATATATATATATATATAAAATTTAAAAAACAACAACGAAACAGGTTAGCTTGAGAGTTTGTCCAATCAAATACTGTTCAATCAATAAACTAACCAACTGTAAAACTAGCTATCTAGTTGAATGTAGCTGTAACCTACAGTATATCAGGTGAACAAAATGACCTTATAAAAAACATCTGCTAGAACAGTGTTTCTCAACCTTTTTGTAGCAAGTACAAAAAAGATGAGAGAGCCGCACTAAGTTCAAATTTCCAAATTAGCAAATTTATTGCATGTTAACAGAAAAAACAGACATAGCAATAAAAGGTGTCTGACGCGTTTCCCGCCCTCTAGTGACGCTTCATCAGAGACATAATGAGCATGTACAGATCCTATCCTTATATCAGGCAAAAATTGCCCACACTTTTGTCCACACATAACTCAATTTAAAGAAATAATAATAAAGTACAGTGAAAAACAACAAATATATGTAAAAACCGAACAAAGTACATCTCATTTACAGTGCTGTCCCTGTACTAGTACACATCATTCTATTAAGGAATTTTGGCCATTATGAGCAATATTATTCAAAAAAGAAAGTTACAAGAAAACATTTCAAGAGAAAAAAAGGACACTCCATATTATGGGTAAACCGCAATTATCAGCTAGCTCAAAAACACTTTTTGCCTTCACATGCGGATGCAAAAATACACTCCACTATTGTAGAAGAACTTTTCCATATATATAAAATATACATGAAGGCTCAAATTGTTCCTTCCATTCATCAACAGTGGCTATTGTGCAAGAGTGCACCCGCATATATCAGCATATTTAAAGACCTCACTATGACAGCAAAATGGCAGCAATAACACCTATAAACTACCGTATACCTGTTTTATCACGTGTGTTGTGTACTGTGTGAAACATTAGATGTAAAATATATCTACTTACTGCTATACAAATCAACAGTCTTATTCTAATACCCTATTATCACAACTGTTAAGTATAACTTGTTACAGTATAATATTCAATTTCCAGTACAATCTACTACAAAGTTCAACTCTAATGGTTTCTGGAGATAAAAAAATCTAAGAGTTAGTGTGAAAACACATACAATGTTTTGATATACCCAAATTCTTCTTGATGTGTGCCCAAAAGTGTACCTAAAGGAATAGTTATCATAAATATTGCAATATACAAATATAAAAAAAAAGATTTTTTTCTTATATGCAAATATAACTATAGAATCAAATCCACCATGGACACACACCAATTACTCCCATATTGAATGAACTCTAAAAGTATACGGATAAGCAAATGTGCAAACCCAACCACCCAGTTAGGTACAGAACACGGACACAGTATCCCACTCAAATAAGCAAGTCAGAGCAAGTACCTCTGTAGGCATTCATTTAATTTCTATGTACCCCAACTGTAGGACAAATATGATTGATCTTTTCCATTAGCAAAAATGGAAATCATGTGTATCACTTTATTTCACAAGCTTGTATCATATATGTTTATTAAGTAAACATATAGGAATCTGCTATTTGTTTTAAGTCTTCTGGAATTAAATATTTGGCAATATTACTACAGAGAATAACATAAAACACATATACAGTATATAGTCCATTGATATTAATTATTATATGCAATTAATGTGCTTCTTACATTAAAACAGAGGAACTATTTTCTGCACGATGAGGAAAGTAATATTTGTGGTACCAACTTTCTTTTTCTAATAACTATTTCATGCACAGTTTATCTGTCTTGTTTTATTGTGGCAAACTTCAGTATGATGCACTTTACCTATTTCACAGTGGGACATTTATCTGGCACTTGTCTCTGTGACAATTTGTCACAGTAATACACTTTCTCTGTTCATATCAGTAAAGCTCAACTCCAGCCCTCATATGTCACTAACAAGCCAGAATCTAAGGTTTACTAATTTGAGAGGAATCAGTGATTGAGCAGTGGTCCAACTTAGACAGGGAAATACTCACACTCTTTCATGTTAGGAGTGCTCGAGGGTAGAAATGAGAAACACAGCTTTCTTTGATATGACATCAGGAAAAAAAATTATGAAGGCCAATCCCTGGAGTACCCCTTGCCAATGCCCCAATTCCCCCCAGGGGTACACGTACCAGAGGTTGAGAAACTAGGTGCTGTATCAAAACACTTTTTAAAAATGCACAACAATGACCCTACTAGCCTAAAAAGTACCATCTTAGAACATATTCCAATAACAACACAAGGTGGGGATCGCTTCCTAAAACTCAGACATAGAGAAATCTACTGGATACATTTTATGAAGACCATGGGGCCTATCAATCAAGCTCCGAAAGGAGCTTGACGGCCCGTGTTTCTGGCAAGTCTTCAGACTCGCCAGAAACAGCAGTTATGAAGCAGCGGTCACAAAGACCAATTCAACCTGATTGAGTACGATCGGGTTGATTGGTACCCCCTGCTGGTGGCCCATTGGCCGCGAGTCTGCAGGGGGCGGCGTTGCACCAGCAGCTCTTGTGAGCTGCTGGTGCAATGTTAAATGCCGAGAGCATATTGCTCTTGCAGACCTGAAAAGACATTTCTTAAATAGACCTCTAAGTATTTAGTGGGCTTAAATGAGGACATTGATCTGGCAGCATTTCTATAAGGATTAGGAAGATGTCCTAATAGCAGCTCTGATGGAAAATATATCTGAAGAGTAGATACAGGTTTCATGCAGATTAATTATTTAAAGTTAAGGAGGAGTTAGGTCTCAACAAATTAATACTGTGTAAAGAAAAGAATAAAAACATCCAGTTGTGTTTAAAAATACTATAATTTATTATATGGGGACCATTGTTGTGGAAAACAGGAACTTTGTCATCAATTGAATGCTATTACTTTACCCATTGTACAATTCACTATACTAATAGATGATGAGGGAACATTTGTAGGGATGATATAAAATATTAAGTTTCCCACTATGTTAGGAATACCAATCAAAACATTATTTAGGGAATTGCTATTTATATGCAAATTATAGTGTTTAAATGCATACATCATTGCTTAACGAAGGTCACCTAACATAAGAATCCTAACAAAGTACTGTATATAAGTTTATATCTCAAAAGATGATTAATATATTAGATAGTTTATTTAGAATTAAAAACATTGATGATAGTAGATACTAAGTATACATTCATCGTTAAATATATTAGACATTCCCTTATACCCTACTGGAGACAATTATGATTGAATATATTTCCTTGCATACTTTTGATAGTCCTAAAAAGTGAGATGCAGGGATATTCAGTGTTTAATAGGCTTGGTTGGAATTCAAGCTGTATATAGAAGCTATGTTTTTTGCCTAAGAGAAAGGTTAGTATGGAGTAGACCTTAAGTAGTGCTCTTTGGATTGAAGTGAATTCATAGACCTGTAAATAACTTATGGCGACTAACTGATGCAACGTATAGTTCCTGAGAGCGACTATCTTTATATTCGAGCGTAGTGATGCAGTTATAATTTTATTTATTTTGCTGTGTATAGGGTTAAATGATATGTGACTGAGCCACCAATTGTAGATAGAGTACTATTTAGGACCATCCCGCATATCCGTCTCAATATGAATTGATGTATGATTGGTTATACCAATATCACGTGATTGTAGACATCATGCTCAGCAAAAAAACGCACACATTTTGGAAATTTGAAATAGAAGCCGGGAGAAGTGTATTGTCTTTTACCTCTGACAAAGAAGTAGCATTATTAAAACGTTGAAACGCGTAAGATGTCGAATAACTGAGCATTTTTTGTTCCAGCGTTGCAATTAGCTTTTACCCTGTTTCATTCATATTTTTATGTATGGATTATCGGTCGCCCTAATGCCTACTATTTAAGGGCATCCTCAGATGCAGCTGATTTTTATACAAACATTTTTATTTACACGCTTGTACATGCTTTTACTCTGGATATATACCACCTGTAATAATAAATTATATGGTTCAAACAGTATTTCACTATTGGAGTCCTCTCATGTTTTTCATGACACTCACAGAGTCTAAAGAAAATCATAGGATTTAAACACACCAGGAGATTTACTGGATTCCAGCAGACGGTGGGAAGAAAATCCTTTGCCTCTTACAGACAGAACTCATAGGATTGAGGTAGGGTCCTGTAAGTACAAAAAATTCATCAGCCTGTTTTGAATATCACATACCACTGATGTAATTCTTTTCACATATATTCATTGCCTTGTGGAACTTAATATCAGGACTTTGTTGGACTTTGAATTCTATTGTATTTGGACTCTTGTGCGCTTTTGTTTTTTGGTTGCTTTTGCTTTTTTGTCTTTTCTAAAACTGGTGTTAGGGGTACACTAGACCAGTAACAGCTGCACAGAAGCCTTCATTAAGTGGTCGATATATCTATGTGTATTTAATTCCCTGAGTATCTATGATAGAAGTCCTATGAATTAAGACTATACTGTCCTCTATTTAGTACAGTCATAGTATACATTACCCAGTATTTCATAGTGGAATTTGTGCGCTAATATTTTCCTTTTCCGTTTGAATATATATATATATAACATTGCAAAAAGAGTTCAGCAGGTATGCAGTTTGCAGTTAAAACTTAGAAATGCATTAAATCCAAAATCGTGGTAAAACATTGTATGGAGGTATCATGACAAGCAAGACAAGCAAATCAAGCATGAAAAAATGCTAACATGTTTCGACTCAGGGCCGTAATCATAGCTACTATGATTACGGCCCTGAGTCGAATCATGTTAGCAATTTTTCATGCTTGATTTGCTTGTCTTGCTTGTCATGATACCTCCATACGATGTTTTACCACGATTTTGGATTTAATACATTTCTAAGTTTTAACTGCAAACTGAGTACCTGCTGAACTCTTTTTGCAATTCAATACTACATTACCAGGATAGCAGAGGCGGTTTTGCAATTTTTCGCTCCAGCTGCCCCTTGATAGCGTCGACAGCTAGACCCCTAGGCTCAAGCTTGCATGAGGCTCACAGCTCATTGGATTAACTCCGAGTTCCTGAACATCCGATTGGACAGGCTGGATCACGTGGTGTGATACACACACACAGGGTTTGAGGTGCAAGGAACCAACGCCAAACAGCGGATACTTTTGCATGCAGTATCAAGATTTGTAGAAACACTCGTTTGGATTGATAAAGGACTGTGAGACCGGTAAGAGGGCACGGACGCATAGCGGTTCTTACACTGACACGGATTCAGTTGTTTGAAATTATAAGACCCATACCAATGTTATCTCACTGTTGGGGAATCGAATCATACCCTGTTTACCTTTGAATTATCTGCATGAATGAGACTGTGTATTAAACATTTACTAAATTTTGCCACTGCATAGGGGATCTATGGGCAATCGCATCTTGGGGCACTTATAAGGTTATTTTAAACCTAGACACATTGTCCTACAGATTTCGGACTGAACATTTTTGCTTTTTGTTTATATATATATATATATATATATATATATATATATATATATTTCTCCAACATAGGTGTGTCCGGTCCACGGCGTCATCCTTACTTGTGGGATATTCTCTTCCCCAACAGGAAATGGCAAAGAGCCCAGCAAAGCTGGTCACATGATCCCTCCTAGGCTCCGCCTACCCCAGTCATTCTCTTTGCCGTTGTACAGGCAACATCTCCACGGAGATGGCTTAGAGTTTTTTAGTGTTTAACTGTAGTTTTTCATTATTCAATCAAGAGTTTGTTATTTTCAAATAGTGCTGGTACGTACTATTTACTCAGAAACAGAAAAGAGATGAAGAATTCTGTTTGTATGAGGAAAATGATTTTAGCAACCGTAACTAAAATCCATGGCTGTTCCACACAGGACTGTTGAGAGCAATTAACTTCAGTTGGGGGAACAGTTTGCAGTCCCTTGCTGCTTGAGGTATGACACATTCTAACAAGACGATGTAATGCTGGAAGCTGTCATTTTCCCTATGGGATCCGGTAAGCCATGTTTATTACGATTGTAAATAAGGGCTTCACAAGGGCTTATTTAAACTGTAGACTTTTTCTGGGCTAAATCGATTGATTATTAACACATATTTAGCCTTGAGGAATCATTTTATCTGGGTATTTTGATATAATAATATCGGCAGGCACTGTTTTAGACACCTTATTCTTTAGGGGCTTTCCCAAAGCATAGGCAGAGTCTCATTTTCGCGCCGGTGTTGCGCACTTGTTTTTGAGAGGCAGGGCATGCAGTCGCATGTGAGAGGAGCTCTGATACTTATAAAAGACTTCTGAAGGCGTCATTTGGTATCGTATTCCCCTTGGGGTTTGGTTGGGTCTCAGCAAAGCAGATACCAGGGACTGTAAAGGGGTTTAAAGCTTAAAACGGCTCCGGTTCCGTTATTTTAAGGGTTAAAGCTTCCAAAATTGGTGTGCAATATTTTCAAGGCTTTAAGACGCTGTGGTGAAAATTTGGTGAATTTTGAACAATTCCTTCATGTTTTTTCGCAATTGCAGTAATAAAGTGTGTTCAGTTTAAAATTTAAAGTGACAGTAACGGTTTTATTTTAAAACGTTTTTTGTACTTTCTGATCAAGTTTATGCCTGTTTAACATGTCTGAACTACCAGATAGACTGTGTTCTGAATGTGGGGAAGCCAGAATTCCTATTCATTTAAATAAATGTGATTTATGTGATAATGACAATGATGCCCAAGATGATTCCTCAAGTGAGGGGAGTAAGCATGGTACTGCATCATTCCCTCCTTCGTCTACACGAGTCTTGCCCACTCAGGAGGCCCCTAGTACATCTAGCGCGCCAATACTCCTTACTATGCAACAATTAACGGCTGTAATGGATAATTCTGTCAAAAACATTTTAGCCAAAATGAACCCTTGTCAGCGTAAGCGTGGCTGCTCTGTTTTAGTTACTGAAGAGCATGACGACGCTGATATTAATATCTCTGAAGGGCCCCTAACCCAATCTGAGGGGGCCAGGGAGGTTTTGTCTGAGGGAGAAATTACTGATTTAGGGAACATTTCTCAGCAGGCTGAATCTGATGTGATTACATTTAAATTTAAATTGGAACATCTCCGCATTTTGCTTAAGGAGGTATTATCCACTCTGGATGATTGTGAAAATTTAGTCATCCCAGAGAAACTATGTAAAATGGACAAGTTCCTAGAGGTGCCGGGGCTCCCAGAAGCTTTTCCTATACCCAAGCGGGTGGCGGACATTGTTAATAAAGAATGGGAAAGGCCCGGTATTCCTTTCGTCCCTCCCCCCATATTTAAAAAATTGTTTCCTATGGTCGACCCCAGAAAGGACTTATGGCAGTCAGTCCCCAAGGTCGAGGGAGCGGTTTCTACTTTAAACAAACGCACCACTATTCCCATAGAGGATAGTTGTGCTTTCAAAGATCCTATGGATAAAAAATTAGAAGGTTTGCTTAAAAAGATGTTTGTTCAGCAGGGTTACCTTCTACAACCCATTTCATGCATTGTCCCTGTCACTACGGCCGCATATTTCTGGTTTGATGAACTGCTTAAGGTGCTCGATAGTGACTCTCCTCCTTATGAGGAGATTATGGACAGAATCAATGCTCTCAAATTGGCTAATTCTTTCACTCTAGACGCCTCTTTGCAATTGGCTAAGTTAGCGGCTAAGAACTCTGGGTTTGCTATTGTGGCGCGCAGAGCGCTTTGGTTG
This sequence comes from Bombina bombina, assembly GCF_027579735.1. Taxonomy (NCBI): domain Eukaryota; kingdom Metazoa; phylum Chordata; class Amphibia; order Anura; family Bombinatoridae; genus Bombina; species Bombina bombina. The sequence continues at coordinate 784,898,536 of NC_069502.1, read as the reverse complement.
AAATCTTGGTCGGCTGATGCGTCTTCCAAGAACAAGCTACTAAACATTCCTTTCAAGGGGAAAACGCTGTTTGGTCCTGACTTGAAAGAGATTATCTCTGATATCACTGGGGGTAAGGGCCACGCCCTTCCTCAGGATCGGCCCTTCAAGGCAAAAAATAGACCTAATTTTCGTCCCTTTCGTAAAAACGGACCAGCCCAAGGTGCTACGTCCTCTAAGCAAGAGGGTAATACTTCTCAGGCCAAGCCAGCTTGGAGACCAATGCAAGGCTGGAACAAGGGAAAGCAGGCCAAGAAACCTGCCACTGCTACCAAGACAGCATGAAATATTGGCCCCCGATCCGGGACCGGATCTGGTGGGGGGCAGACTCTCTCTCTTCGCTCAGGCTTGGGCAAGAGATGTTCTGGATCCTTGGGCGCTAGAAATAGTCTCCCAGGGTTATCTTCTGGAATTCAAGGGACTTCCCCCAAGGGGGAGGTTCCACAGGTCGCAGTTGTCTTCACATAAAAAGACAGGCGTTCTTACATTGTGTAGAAGACCTGTTAAAAATGGGAGTGATTCATCCTGTTCCATTAAGAGAACAAGGGATGGGGTTCTACTCCAATCTGTTCATAGTTCCCAAAAAAGAGGGAACGTTCAGACCAATCCTAGATCTCAAGATCTTAAACAAATTTCTCAAGGTCCCATCGTTCAAGATGGAAACCATTCGAACTATCCTTCCTTCCATCCAGGAAGGTCAATTCATGACCACGGTGGATTTAAAGGATGCGTATCTACATATTCCTATCCACAAGGAACATCATCGGTTCCTAAGGTTTGCATTCCTGGACAAACATTACCAGTTCGTGGCGCTTCCTTTCGGATTAGCCACTGCTCCAAGGATTTTCACAAAGGTACTAGGGTCCCTTCTAGCGGTGCTAAGACTAAGGGGCATTGCAGTAGTACCTTACCTGGACGACATTCTGATTCAAGCGTCGTCCCTTCCTCAAGCAAAGGCTCACACGGACATTGTCCTGGCCTTTCTCAGATCTCACGGCTGGAAAGTGAACGTGGAAAAGAGTTCTCTATCCCCGTCAACAAGGGTTCCCTTCTTGGGAACAATTATAGACTCCTTAGAAATGAGGATCTTTCTAACAGAGGCCAGAAAAACAAAGCTTCTGGACTCTTGTCGGATACTTCATTCCGTTCCTCTTCCTTCCATAGCTCAGTGCATGGAAGTGATCGGGTTGATGGTGGCGGCGATGGACATAGTTCCTTTTGCGCGCATTCATCTAAGACCATTGCAACTGTGCATGCTCAGTCAGTGGAATGGGGACTATACAGACTTGTCTCCGAAGATACAAGTAAATCAGAGAACCAGAGACTCACTCCGTTGGTGGCTGTCCCTGGACAATCTGTCTCAAGGGATGATGTTCCACAGACCAGAGTGGGTCATTGTCACGACCGACGCCAGTCTGATAGGCTGGGGCGCGGTCTGGGGATCCCTGAAAGCTCAGGGTCTTTGGTCTCGGAAGAATCTCTTCTACCGATAAATATTCTGGAACTGAGAGCGATATTCAATGCTCTCCAGGCCTGGCCCCAGCTTGCGAGGACCAGGTTCATACGGTTTCAATCAGACAACATGACGACTGTTGCGTACATCAACCATCAGGGGGGAACAAGGAGTTCCCTAGCGATGGAAGAAGTAACCAAAATTATTCTTTGGGCGGAGTCTCACTCCTGCCACCTGTCTGCTATCCACATCCCAGGAGTGGAAAATTGGGAAGCGGATTTTCTGAGTCGGCAGACATTGCATCCGGGGGAGTGGGAACTCCATCCGGAAATCTTTGCCCAAGTCACTCACCTGTGGGGCATTCCAGACATGGATCTGATGGCCTCTCGTCAGAACTTCAAAGTTCCTTGCTACGGGGCCAGATCCAGGGATCCCAAGGCGGCTCTAGTGGATGCACTAGTAGCACCTTGGACCTTCAAACTAGCTTATGTGTTCCCGCCATTTCCTCTCATCCCCAGGCTGATGGCCAGGATCAAGCAGGAGAGGGTGTCGGTGATCTTGATAGCTCCTGCGTGGCCACGCAGGACTTGGTATGCAGATCTGGTGAATATGTCATCGGCTCCACCTTGGAAGCTACCTTTGAGACGAGACCTTCTTGTTCAGGGTCCGTTCGAACATCCGAATCTGGTTTCACTCCAGCTGACTGCTTGGAGATTGAACGCTTGATTTTATCGAAGCGAGGATTCTCAGATTCTGTTATCGATACTCTTGTTCAGGCCAGAAAGCCTGTGACTAGAAAGATTTACCACAAAATTTGGAAAAAATATATCTGTTGGTGTGAATCTAAAGGATTCCCTTGGGACAAGGTTAAGATTCCTAGGATTCTATCCTTCCTTCAAGAAGGATTGGAAAAAGGATTATCTGCAAGTTCCCTGAAGGGACAGATTTCTGCCTTGTCGGTATTACTTCACAAAAAGCTGGCAGCTGTGCCAGATGT